>NC_089744.1:77996016-78033516 GCF_040412425.1 Macrobrachium rosenbergii | reverse complement strand
TTTAGGAATGGTTAAAAAGGGTGAAACTTTAATTCTATTGGGGATTCTTTTTTTTTTTTTTACTTTTGAGCTAGAAAAGATTCTCATTTAAGTCTACAGTGAATTTGTATTACTGTGGGTACAAAAAGTCTGTATAAATTCGTATTATTGTGGGAACAAAAAGTCTTTCTGACATCCGCTTTTTGAAATATTAAAATCCGATTTATTGAAAGAAACTGAAATTTCTAAATAGAATTTTATTTGAAATCGTCGAGTTAATGTTTGTCATCCCTCTCAAGAAACATTTTTGGTGATATTCTTAAGGACAAGAAAACTCTTTTAAATTCATTCATTCAGTCATGTATTCCCTCATTCATTCATTCAGCAAATGATCTACCTGACCATAACGATTCTATTCGGGTAATTGCGCAGGCGCGGTGGGGAAGGGTGGAGGGGCGGGGAGCGATCCGCAGTTTGTAAACGTTCCCTAGGGCAATCCCTTGGGCGTGTACTCGCGAGTAATTGTTGGAACGTAATGGGTTACTTATGTTTGTTTCATGGCTGTTATGTTTTCGTGACCTTTGTCACTCAAGAAGTTTTTTCCTTTTATTTTTCTTTTAATCTCCTAGGGTTTTAGGAGTGTTTGTGTGTTTTTTTTTTTTTTTTTCTCTTATCTATGGTTCGATGGTTTGACAAGATTCAAAATTTTTTTCCTTTTGCTTCTCTAATTTATGATTCGATGGTTTGACAAGATTCAAACGCCTTGTCAAGCGTAGCTCGGTCAGCTCGTCTTTCATGATAAACTCTGATTTTGTCCAGAGTTTAATTTTTGGTTTCTTGTATTTTAATGTTCTCCTGTGCCTTGCAGTGGTTTGTGATTATATATATATATATATATATATATATATATATATATATATATATATATATATATATATATATATATATATATATATATATATAGACAGGCCTGCGCTATGCTACATGGGGCTGGAGGCCAGTTGAAGGACTCCTGTTTAAACGCGTCTGCCACTCGTGAACTGTGTCCTTCGTCTTAAGGACTTCTCTTCGGGTGTTTCATTGACCTCATACTAACCAACGTTGCAATACCAATGGTCATCATCGCCATTAATAAATAATGTATCCTCAAGGGAATAAAAACAAAAATTTCCAAGAGATTGATAAAATAATAAAAATAAATTGACGATACGTTATAAATTTTAAAGAAAACCAGCTTCCTTCACGAACTTCAAAATATCATATCCGAGATAATATGAAATGCACTCTCCCCAGAATGAATTTTTGGCGTGGGAGAATTTTGATACAAACTAAGTGATGCAGAGTACAATACAAAAGTTTAAAAATATATTTTAATCATCTGGAAAACAGAAATAGAGTAATAAAGAGCAATGTATTATTGGGAAATCAAGCTGCAAAGTGAAACAAAGTGAAGCAGTTGATATGAAATTTTCTTTAAAGCTTTATTGGCACGAAAATATCAAAATAAAAATATATATAAATAAATTTAGCGAAAAACCATCATCATCGTATCCTTTTCTCTCGTCGTCGGGATATGTATGTATGTATATATATATATATATATATATATATATATATATATATATATATATATATATATATATATATATATATATATATATAAACTATAGATAAAAGGATACGATGATGATGATTTTCGCAAAATTTATATTTCTTTTTTTTAAAATATTGATATTATCCTGGATATATATATATATATATATATATATATATATATATATATATATATATATATATATATATAGTATATATATATATGTGTGTGTGTATGTGTTTGTATGTATATATATTTTTATTTATATATATATTTATATATAGATATCTCCCGACGACGGGAGAAGGCTTCTGATAATTCCGAAGGTTTCTGGGCATTCTTGAAGACGTCTTCACGACTCCAGGATCCTTTGAAGCAGTCTTCAGCTCCTGAAGCATTCCTGGAGAATCCAATGGGTGTTTCCAAAGGCTTCAGAGCCTGGGGATCGTCTTGAAGCTTCCGGAATTCATCTCCAAGAACGTGGGCTTCCCCCAAAGAAATCTTCGAAACCTTTCATCTCCGATTTCTTCTCCATAAAAATCTGCTCTGTAGTATTGTGCAAAAAATCCTAAGGCTACAGAGCCTGGAGATTGTCTTGAAGCCTTCGGAAGCCCCAGAAGCCTTCGGCTTACATGTATACAAAGGTAGGTTATTGTGTGGGTGTATCTAGAAAAATTTTTTTTTCGAAGAACATTCGTTTGATAAACTATTTTCATGTTTAATTATTTTTGTAAAAGGAGAATTTGCGAAGATCATTTTGATTTCTTCCTAATGACTTAGCATTTTTAATCCACAGTGGAAGTAGTAATTGCAGAATTACTACTAATGGTTATATATATATATATATATATATATATATATATATATATATATATATATATATATATATATATATATATATATATTATTACATTTACAAGTATACAAAGGTCAGTTATTGTCTGGGTGTAGCTAGAAATTTTTTTTCGAAAAAGTACATTCGTTTGATAAACTATTTTCATTTTTAATTACTTTTGTAAAAGGGGAATATGCGAAGATCATTTTGATTTCTTCCTAATGACTTATCATTTTTAATCCACAGTGGAATTAGTAATTGCAGAATTACTACTAATGGTACGTGGAGTTGTGTGCAGGTTGTTTACTGGAAAAAAAGAAGTTCCTCTCAAAAGTTCATGGTTGCAGAAGAAAAACTAGACAGTACCACCTGCCAGATTTATTATCTGCTGAGTGAGTGACGAACCCCGTCAGTGAAAATGATCCACATTCTCACTGTCACTCGATATCAGCATTATCATCATCATTCATCATCTACAACATCGTGCGACGGAAATTCAGACAATAATTTTTTTCTAGTGCCTTATCTTCCACAAATCTCCACTCATCTCCAGTCTTAATTTACCCAGACAAAACTTTCATCAGCGCCAAATCCTTCTTTCTTGTGCACACCGAGCCATTAACCTGTCTTCTTACACAAACTCCTCTCTTTTTTATATATATATATATATATATATATATATATATATATATATATATATATATATATATATATATATATATATATATATATATATATCGAGATCCTAAGTTATAGTATTGCTGTAGCGCCTATTATTGTATTCTTAGTCTTCTTATTCTTGAAACTGAATAACTCCAACAGTCTGAATGAGGTATTGGCAAAACTACTGAATAGATTGATTTCAACTTTTTATATGTTTATTTTACCTCAAGTGGAGTTCTGGTGCACTTGAGATGAGAGATTCCCTTCTGCTCAGTATTTTAATCATTGGAAATTATTTGGAAGGTCAGTAATGCCAATTTTGTGGAGAACTACTGCAGCTAAGTCACTGGTTCTCATTATGGCTTCAGTATCCGGAAAAGGTAGATTGGAGTTATCATCGGAGTTGCTTCAGCAATCATGCGGTGCACTGTAGGCATTACTTAGGTTCCTTGCAATGTGCCTTCGGCCCCTAGCTGCAACCCATTTCTTTCCTTTTGCTGTACCTCCTTTCATATTATCTTTCTTCCATCTCACTTTCCACCCTCTCCTAACAATTGATCATAGTGCAACTGCGAGATTTTCCTCCTGTTACACCTTTCAAACCTTTTACTGTTAATTTCCATTTCAACGCTGAATGACCTCATAGGTCCCAGTGCTTGGCCTTTGGCCTAAATTCTATATTCAATTCAATTAAATTCAGTTCAGTCCTAATAACTTTTACTGGTACTAAGTTGGGATAATCGTGTCTCGATAAGCAGTAATTTCCGCTACATCTGTAACTAAACTGTAGTTGGTACAGTTGATGTATGTACTGATGATATCTAGATCTGTTGTCTGGAAGTACTGTATAGACAGAGTTGACACTTTCGGATAATTGTTCACCATACCTATGTGCATACATTCACAGTATTAATATTTCCTTATACCAACACCTGGTAAAATTGTTGTTTATCAGTAAATAACATTATTACGAATAGAATATGACGAAGAGATGGGGTTTGTGGGGTGGGGGGGGGGTCGACGGTGAAGGTCAGTCATCTGAGGCGACATATTTGTAAGATATTTGTACAATTCTCAGCCTGATCGGTATTTTTTTTTTTTTTTTTTTTTTTTTTTGAGGTGTGACAACAGTAGACCTTCATTCACAATTTCAAGCAAGAAATGAAAGCGTGATGCTGCGAATTTTAGTTGCAGGATACGATGCGATAGTCGTAGGAACTGAAGCTATTTGTGTGTGTGTTTGTGTGGCATACTAC
Source organism: Macrobrachium rosenbergii (assembly GCF_040412425.1). Taxonomy (NCBI): domain Eukaryota; kingdom Metazoa; phylum Arthropoda; class Malacostraca; order Decapoda; family Palaemonidae; genus Macrobrachium; species Macrobrachium rosenbergii. Next base: position 78,029,189 of record NC_089744.1, on the reverse strand, counting down.
TGACCAAGATTCGGGGGATGCTTTTTCACCGGTCGTGGTGTCCTGTTCGAGAACTTCTCATCTGGAATAACGGTACCACGTCACATGTGGCCGCCGTTCTGACGTAACTGAAGAAACTGTTCGTGACAATCTTCTTACTGGTTGACTAAGTATCAAAGCAACTGGAACAGTACTGAGTGTCAGAGATGTAAACCACTATTACTGCTATGGAAGTGTATATTTAAGAATACCCGATTATCTCTTGCGATCGGCACACTGTGAGTATTCATTTGAATATCGAATGAATATATTTGTTAAAAATTTATCTTATTTCGTGTTGCTTTCTGGTTTGGTGGATCGTTGAGCTCACTCACTGTTAGGTCGGATTTTTATAAAAGTAATAAAGACTAATTCATTACCGCCCCCCCCTCACACACCAATCCTAGACACCTCCCTCTCAGTTTTATATCAGGAAAATTTTGAGTATTGGAATACATATTTCAAAGTTTAAAATGCGATATTTACAAACGATTGCCTGGTGAGATCTTGATTTTGATAAATAATTCCTTTGTACTTTTGCGTGTGTATTAAATCGGTTGTTTTTGAATTAACCTTCCTTATGGTACCAGATTTTTTATCCAGTTTCTGTAGCAAATGGCAGAAATTGTGAAATGATGCTTTGAAAAAAGAATAGATAAAAATAAAAACATCAGACCAAAAAGAACGCCACATTGAAATAATGTACTCCCTCAGGCCCATGGGTATTTGTTGAATAACCCTCCCGTAGGGGGTTGGTACCGTCAGTGCACCTCATGAGGTGGTGCTGTAGGCATTACTGAAGGTTCTTTGGAGCGTCCCTTCGGCCCCTAGCTGCAACCCCTTTCATCCCCTTTACTGTACCTCCGTTCATATTCTCTATCTTCCGTCTTACTTTCCACCCTCTCCTAATAATTGTTTCATAGTACAACTACGAAGTTTTCCTCCTGTTACACATTTCAAACCTTTTTACTGTGTTTCCGTTTCAGCGCTGAATGACCTCATAGGTCCCAGCACTTGGCCTCCGGCCTAAATTCTATATTCTCTTCTCCGTTCTGTTCATGAATAACCCAAATGACCCAATCCCTGAGGGCAGCGAATAGAAATCAACACTTAAGGTCAAAGGGTATATCCCCGCAACATTAAAAGATGTCATAAACACACGTCGGCAACTTATCCCAGACATATCACAAACAGGTTGAAAATAAGTCAATAACTCATAATCGTATGAAGCACTAGTTAGAACTGCCAATAAGTCTTAAACTTTTTAACTTGTTTGTGACATGTTTGCAATAAGTTACCGACTTGTGTTGATGACATGTATTACTGTAGTGCGGAGGCACCCCCGAATGTATCTTTAGTGGTATCCAGCTTTCAACCAACAATGTTTATAAAGTATCGGAAACAAATCTGTGAAGGAAGTTTTCTCTGAATCTTCAGCCTTTACAGTAGATCCAGTTAACTCTGTAAGGTTAATTAGAGTTAGATTTTCAAATGTTAACGCTGTGGTCTGGTTAAATTATTTGTTAACAACTCTTGTAATTGTCCAGGTAAACTCTTGGTTAATACCTTTGAGAGTTTGGAAGCTATATTTAACCCGTAAATGTGTGCGACACAGATCACTAAACAAGAAAATTACTTAATATTCGAAAATTACTTAAAAATCTGAAATTACGTAAAAATCGAAAATTACTTAAAATTCTGAAATCACTTAGAAGTCGAAAATAACTTAAAAATCGGAAATAACTTAAAAGTCGAAAATGACTTAAAAATCGGAAATAACTTAAAAATCGGAAATAACTTAAAAGTCGAAAATTACTTAAAAATCGGAAATTACTTAAAAAGGCGAAAATTACTTAAAAATCGGAAATTTACTTAAATGTCGAAAATTAAAAATCGGAAATTACTGAAAAGTCGAAAAATTATTTAAAAATCGGAAATTACATTAAAATCGGAAATTACTCAGAAGTCGAAAATTAGCCTACTTAAAAATCGGAATTTACTTAAAAGTCGAAAATTACTTAAAAATCGGAAATTTCTTAAAAGTAAAAAATTACTTAAATATAGGAAATTACTTAAAAGTCGAAAATTACCAAAAAATCGGAAAGTACCCAAAAATCGGAAATTTCTTAGAAATCGAAAATTGCTTAAAAATCTGAAATAATTTAAAAGTCGAAAATTGCTTAAAAATCAGAAATAACTTAAAGACGAAAATGACTCAAAAAACTGGAATTACGTAAAAGTCGAATATTACTTAAAAGTCCTATGGTAGCAGTTGGATGGGCCCTTTTGACCGTGCACAAACTCCACAATGAGCCATTTCATAACATCCCTTATTCGTGCGCTATTACCACAATTGCCTAATTATTTTCAACAGCAAAAAGAAAAAGAAAAAAAACTTTGCTACCTGAAATCATTTCTAAGGGAAAACTTAGAGAAACATTTTTGGGCGTAAATTTAAAAAATGACTTTAATTGCAGAAGGAGGAACCGCAGTGCAGTTTTTCTCACGGGAAGCCTGGAGGCAGTGAGAGGCAAGGCACTTAACAAAAAGCTCTTTGAAAAACCTCAAGTTTAGCCGTTGCTTACATCATATGGTCTCATTACTGTTCCCCGTAGGGGTGGGGGCTGGGGGTAGTGCCGTCAGTGCACCTCACGTGGAGCACTGTAGGCATTACTTAAGGGTCTTTGCAGCATCCCTTCGACCCCTAGCTGCTACCCCCGTTTTATTCCTTTTACTGTACCTCCGTTCATATTCTCTTTCTTCCATCTGACTTTCCACCCTCTCTAACAATTGTTTCATAGTGCAACTGCGAGGTTTTCCCCTCTTTGTTACGTCTTTCAAACCTTCTTACTGTCTATTTCCCTTTCGGCGCTGAATGACCTCATCGGTCCCAGCGCTTGGCCTTTGGCCTAAATTCTATATTCCATTCCATTCTTTATTATTGTTATTGTTTTTTGTTCCCATCACGTTTACAACGTGATGATTCTCTCAGAAATCCGCAATTGGTTCATTTTACCGTAGAATTTCTTCGACCGTAGAAAAATTCAGTAGAAATTTTCCCCAAGAGCAGTGGTAAAAAAGTCATTAAGGCTAACGACATCATATTTTGGTCTTTAAGGCTCGTAATGATTATGATTGTCGGCCTTGAAGTAAGATGGCGTGCTATGCAGTCATTTTGCTTTCCCTTGGTGTGAAATAAGGTAGCTACTTGTGTCAACAGAGATGGCGAACTTTACTATTATTATTATTATTATTATTATTATTATTATTATTATTATTATTATTATTATTATTATATTCCGAAGATGAGCTTTATTCATATGGAACAAGCCCACAGGGGCCGTAAACTTGAAATTCAAGCTTCCAACGAATACGGTGTTCATTTGAAAGAAGTAACAGAAGGTAAAAGGAACTACAGAAAGAAGAGAAAAAAAATTGAAAAATTAATATATAATTAGATAAAAATGTAAGTGAATTATTATTAAAATAAAGATAGGAAACTCAATCCATGATTAAAAGCATTTCACTCAAGAACCGTTCTCCCCATACTTTAACTCATCTTCAGGATTCATTACGCAATAACGCTGCGTTTGATTATTACGTTTTCAGTTTTCTGTAAACGAAAGCTATTGTGCCGGCTTTGTTTGTCCGTCCGCCCCCAGATATTAAAAACTACTGAGGCTAGAGGGCTGCAAATTGGTATGTTGATCATCCAGCCTCCAATCATCAAACATACCAAATTGCAGCCCTCTAACCTCAGGTGATTTATTTCATTGAAGGTTAAAGTCAGCCATAATTGTGCATCTGGCAACGATGTAGGACAGGCCACCACTGGCCTGTGGTTAAAGTTTCATGGCCCGCGGGTCATACAGCATTATACGGAGACCACCGAAAGATAGATCTGTTTTCGGTGGCCTTGATTATACGATGTACAGAAAACTCGATTGCGCCGAAGAAACATATTTTACGCCTGGCAGGCTTGTTTAATTAGCTGTATCATCCTACGCTTACAGAAAGCCAGGTATTGGTCTCAAGGCTTCTGCTTTCTAGAAAGATGAGGATAATGGCACGTTTATCCGATTCTTAGATCTTTCAGTGGAGGAATGTTATTTTACTTCTTGGACATAGCAACATCCTTGGACCTTTATCGTGGAAAATCTAGGCGATTGTGTTATTGGAATGGAATGGAATACAGAATTTAGGCCAAAGGCCAAGCTGGGACCTACGAGGTCATTCAGCGCTGGAAGGGAAATTGAGAGTAGAAAGGCTTGAAAGGTGTAACAGGAAGAAAACCTCGCAGTTGCACTATGAAACAAAGTGTCAGGAGAGGGTGGATAGCAAGATGGAAGAGAGAGAATATGAATGGAGGTACAGTAAAAGGAATAAAAAGCGTTTCATCTAGAGACCGAAGGGACGCCGCAAAGAACCTCAAGTAATGCCTACAGTGCACCGCGTGAGGTGCACTGACAGCCCTACTTCCCTACCGGGGATATGTTATTAATGACAATTATGAGCCAGGTAACCTTTGGAAGGTTTCATGTTAGGTTATATTCCAGATTCTGTTCCTTAGCTTTTTGGAGATACTCCAAAATCCTTTGACAAAGGTCCGTTCCATTATATATTGGAGAAGGGAGCGTTAGGTGCTGTGTGGCCACTGTTCGTCAGAGCTGAAGAAGCCGTTGCGTAACACCCGTCAAGCCACCACTTTACTACTCCGTAGTAAATCAACTCCCCTCATGACGGCGGAGAGTGACTAAAATGGCTCCAAATACCATCAGAGTGTATCTTTTTGGGCCTGATGTTCCTCTGGCATCGTCCGGTAGATAATCTGAGGACGTCTATCCTTCTGAGATTTGCCTGGGTGTCTCATAAATACAGGCTAGAAGAATTATCTTACCAATCTGTTATTCACGTTTCCCACATCACGTTACAAAATATAGTATTAGAGGAAAAATGTCAAAAAAATATGGAATTCTAGTAAGCATGATTAATACTCCTAAAAGGCCCAGGATGAAGGAAGCGTGTTAGAAAATAGAAAAGATTAAAAGGAAGAGGGTTTTTTTTTTTTTAAATAAAGAGCTTATTCAGACATCTGTTGTATATGACATCAACTGGAATGTTCCAGGCAGGTTAAATTAAATTGCGATTTGATCTCGCCTGGCTGGAAATTACTTGATTATACGTGAATGTAAACACAAATAGAATCTTAAAAAAGTTCAGTCAATTCGAGTGAGATTATTTTATGCCAAGTAAAGTGGTTAAAGAATTGTTTTTATTTGTTATATAAAGCTTGGAATAGTCTGGAATAGCTAGATCGTTTCTAGACCTAATGGTTAAAGAAGCATATTATCCCTTGATGTAATCATAATTATCTGGCGTATATGGAACTGTTAGGTCATGGAAAACATAACTTATTGAGAAATACATCAAAACGGGTTTTTTCGAATTTGAGTGACCACTGGGTAATGCAATAGTACATCGATAACAGTTTTGAAGGAAAGATATAAGGAATACTGACTACTTCGGACACCAAGTCTTAGATGGAATTCAAAGTGTAGAATTATGTTATTTGGTGAAAAAAATATTAGAAATTATTCTTTTTAAATTTGAGATAATAGTAATCATCCTGGTTAAGTGTATGTGTGCGTATGACATTTTCAACGCAACAAAGACTCAGTCATTTATCATCCGTGATACTAATTATTTCATAAATCACAAATGATTTGTACGAGAACATTATTTTCCATTTCTTTCACTTCAGTCGTGATTACGATGCGATCAGCGAAGGGAAGCCAGGCATCTCCATGATAATTGATCGCTGTCACAGGAGGTTACTCTGCAATATGGAGCGAATAGAACCGCTATCACCAAGGTTATAAATATACACTGAATGAGGCGGTAGTTTAGGACAAGCGGATGGAACGAAGCGATTCAAAGATCATTAGGGAGTGATCATTACTTGAAATTTATGGAAGGAGAACGCCCAGACATGTGGCTAAAAGTCTTTTGACAGAAGTGAGTAACATCAGAAAGGCAGATAATCTGCAAGAACCTAGGTTGGCCTAGGCTATATCTGCAAGAAGATTTCTTGGCAAAGATTAGTTTTCTCTAGGACTATCAGCTGGAAGAAGTCCTGATGAAGCTTAGTTTGAACTAGTCCTATCAGCAGGAAGATGTCCTGACAAAGCCTAGCTTGGACTAGGTCTTTCAGCTGGGAGATGTCCCGACAAAGGCTGTCTAAACCTATCAGCCGGAAGATGTTTACAAAAGCCAACCAGCTTGACCTAGGGCTATCAGCAGGAAGAGGCCCTGGCAACTTCTAGCGTGGTGCAAGCCTATAAGCAGGAAGATGCCCTGATAAAAGCTAGCTTGGCCCAGCCTGTCGGCAGGAAGATGCCCAGATAAAGGCTAGCTTGGCCTAGCCAATTGGCAGGAAGATGCCCTGATAAAGGCTAGCTTGGCCTAGCCTGTGGGCAGAAAGATGCCCTGATAAAGGCCCTTAGCATTAGCCTATCAGCAGGAAGATGCCCTGTTAAAGGCTAGCTTGGATATGTACTGACAAAGGCTAGCTTGGCCCAGGCATATTGGTAGGAAGACGTCATCTCTCCCTTGATTAGGAGATTTGTGTGTGTGGGGCCGGGGCTGGCGGCAACACGCCGGCTGTGGAAGTGATTTGGTGCCAGTAGGTCTACCAAAGAGCGAGGTTTCTCCGTAGTGTATTTGTTGATAGTTTACTTGCCATGTGAGTCACAAGACGTTTTATTGTTATCTTACGCAGCAGTACTTTGTGCGCTGCAATTCTGTTACGCAAGAGTCCTGTCAGACCGGTTTTGTGGAGGGTCATTGTAGACCATCTTGTATCCTGGAGCATTATTTCTTAATTTTTTTTATTTATTTATTTATTTTTTTTTTGGACAAAGCATTCGGAGTACAGGTTCAGATTCGGCTTTTTTTTAAAGATTTTTCTTCTTACGCCGTCGTATATTGTATACACATATACTGTAAGTTGTGTGTAAGCGTGATGCTCTGAAAAAAAATATTACTCCATTGTCTGTATTTGTTTCACATTTTAGAGTTTCTTTCATGTTAGTATTTTTTATACGAGAGATTTAAGTTTTCCTTTTCCTTTAGGTTCGAGGCAGACGTAATATATTCTATCATACTTGTTACCTTTAAAAAAATCCAGTTCTTTGTATTGTGTACTTTTGTGATGCCAAGATTGTTTTGACCATCAGGTGGTACTGATTATAATCAGTGTGATGGGACGCATAGACATATAATTCTTAAATCCCTAATTATTGAAGTTATCCTCTCCATATAGGGGAACCTGTATACAACCTGTTTGGAAGGCTGTCCTTACCTGAATTGAAACCAATATTGCCTTGCTTTTTCCTGCCATCTTGTTAATGCAGAGCAGACAGACAAGGAAAAAGGAAAGAAAACTGGTGCTTCAAGAGAGGCTGAAAGACAGATAGACACAATCTGAATTTTCGATCACATTCATCCTTCTTCTATGGAAGTGAAGTTTGGAATGTGTTGAGGGAATATTGAGCCAACTTTCCTCCTTGGCAGTAAAGTATGTATGGTGAATGCGACTGAATTGAAAACGGTGGAAGCTGTAAGAGATGAATTGTTCACATAATATCTTCAATCCCACTGCCATATTTAAGCAAGTGGGTTAGTTGCCTTGACGAATTTTCCTCTGCTGAACCCTTCTCCCAATCCACTTTATAACGCCATCTAAACCTCTGCCTTTCCCTAGACCTTCTATCTGTAGCAGTCTCCACCCAAGCCCTCTTCACGCCTTCCTCCTCACCCATCCTTTACCATATGTCCATACCATCTCATTCTCAACTCTTTTATAAGTATACTTTTAATAGTATATACGGAAATTGAAGGGTTGAGAAATATACAGATATGTTAATGTGGGAAAAAACTTAGGGAAGGTGGGAGACTGGGTCGAAGTGTTTTGCGATGGTTCGTTCATGTGGGAAGAGTAAGATCATGGTAGATTCGTGGAACGGGTGTACAGTTTACGAGTATTAAATGGGAGGAGAGAGGAAGACCTATATAGGAAGGGTTAGGTAGAGGGAGTAAAGTTGTCAGAAAGGAGGGACCTCAACATCCAGTAAGTGAGAAGTGTGTATGCAAGATAGTGGCGAATGGCACAGTCTGTATAAGGGTTTAAACATGCTGTTGATGGGCCATATGTGCAGTACACGAAGGGGAGGGTTTAGTGAAGTTCTTTTAGTACAGGGATTCATATCCATGATCCAGCCGTTGAGGTATGAATTGGGCAGCGTTTGCCATCTTGTCTTTCCTGTGGAGCTGCCCCTTGGTAGGTGATATATATATATATATATATATATATATATATATATATATATATATATATATATATATATATATATGTATATATATATATGTGTGTGTGTGTGTGTGTGTGTGTGTGTGTGTGTGTGTGTGTGTGTGTGTGTGTAGAGAGAGAGAGAGAGCGAGGCAGGGGTGAAAAGAATCCCTCCTAAAGAAGCTGGGAATGTCTTAATATGTGAGCGCGCGCGAGAGAGCGAGAGAAACCTACCTGGTACATACCTGGACTACTAGGAATGTAAACAGTAGTGTGGGACAGCAACGTGACTAGTACGCACGTGGCCGCGTTGGACGTCGTCTTAAAGAAGGAATCATTAAAAAAAAAACAGTCATGTAATTTAATGTTCGTCAAAACTTGGGAGCCAAATCTTCTAGCTAGGATTTCTATGCAGTTTTCCCCCCTAATTGTTCAGATCTGCTTGATAAATATTTGTTTATTTATACCATCCAGATGTTTTTTCCCAGTAAGGCGTTACGTAACTCCTTGTTCGATAGAGGCATATCCGCCGTGGTTGCTAGGAGTGGCTGTGAATAGATGGAAAATGTTTTCATTCCTTATGTTTTATCATGGCCTCCATCAGTGGTCCTTTAAACTCATTAGCATTTTATCATTAGCGTCATCATCATCATCATCATCATCATCATCATCATTAGCGTTACTGCTGTTGTTGTTCCCTCTGGCAAGGTTGTTTGTTTAGTTTGAAGTTGTCCCATTTTTTGTTTCTCCGTCGGGGGCTAGTGCCGTCAGCGCACCTCATGCGGTGCACTGTAGGCATTACTTAAGGTTCTTTGCGGCGTCCCTTCGGCCCCTAGCTGCAACCCCTTTCATTCCTTTTACTGTACCTCCATTCATATTCTCTTTCTTCCATCTTACTTTCCACCCTCTCCTAACAATTGATTCATAGTGCAACTGCGAGGTTTTCCTCCTGTTACACCTTTCAAACGTTTTACTCTCAATTTCCGTTTCGGCTCTCAGTGACCTCATAGGTCCCAGTGCTTGGCCTTTGGCCTAAATCGTGTATTCTATTCTATTCTATTCTTTTTTTGTTTTCAGAATTATAACATAATTATGCAAAAAACTATGCCTGGCATTTTGCAAAGACTTGTGATTAGTGCTTATGAATAGGTTTTGGAAGAGGTAGGGATTCAAGTATTAGAGATTCTCCACACTTAAAAAACGAAACCCTGTACATCACTACCGTAGATATTGTTAACCAGATTTAAACAAATGCTGATGTGTTGTTATAGAAATGCCACTTTTAGGGTCGGGGGATGCTGGGTTGCTCGTCTTTGCTACGATGCTCGTGTGTTGACTTGTATATCTAATGCCTTTGCGAAGGAAAACTGCTGTGAACTAAAAAAAAAAAAAAAAAAAGTAAAAAATGCGCCGAAGTTTCTTCGGCGTAGTCGAGTTTTCTGTACATCGTATAATCAAGGCCACCGAAAATAGATCTATCTTTCGGTGGTCTCCGTATAATGATGTATGAGCTGCGGCCCATGAGACTTTAACCACGTCCCGATTACGGCCTGTCCTGTATCGTTGCCAGACCCACGATTGTGGCTAACTTTAACCTTAAATAAAATGAAAACTACTGAGGCTACAGGGCTGCAATTTGGTATGTTTGATGATTGGAGGGTGGATGATCAACATACCAATTTGCAACCCTCTAGCCTCAGTAGTTTTTAAGATCTGAGGACGGACAGAAAAAGTGCGGACGGACAAACAAAGCCGGCACAATAGATTTCTTTTCAGAAAACTAAAAAACCTGATTTGACCAGGTTACGTAATACAAAAATGTTGCCATTGTAATTGTACCCTTGAGTACCAACATACCTTATCCCTGAATGGAGGAAGGCCCCAAGAGTCAAGGAATACAAATGAGGCGAAAGAATTCCCGGACCTGAGAATAGACCTTATCTGAGCCACAGGGCCCCAGATAAGGTAGTGGGCGTGTTTTCCAGTAGCTACGATCAGTGAGAAAAATGAGAGTAGACAGGGACAAGGGAAGGTGCTTTAGGATAGGCAGAATTCAGAAGGGAGGAGCTGGGTATCTTTTGATTAGCTTTTGTTTCTGAGGAAGAAAGAAGTCATGTCCAAATTGCGAACATCCTGCATCAAAAAAAAAAAAAAAAGTCTTGATCTTTTGAAGGAACTTTTGGCCTTGGCTTGTTATGCAAGATGATTCTTTCAGGAAAGGTTGCCGTGAATTTTTATGTACACAGCACTGACAGGCGTGGGAGAAATTTTTGTATTAATAAGAAAAGCAATCATTATTGTTCTTTATTTTATCAAGATGTGACATATAGTTATAATTTGTATGTATTTACAAAAAGTGATGTAGTAATTGTGTTGTAGTTTTCCGTACTGGGTTATTTTCCCTGTTGGGGGCCTTTGGCAAATAGTATTTTGCTATCCATGTTGGGCTGCAGCTAGGCTAATAATAATAATAATAATAATAATAATAATAATAGTTTATTAATCAAATCCTTTCAGATGACATTATGACTATAGTGACCTTTTCTTCTGTACCCCTGGGGGTATTCCTGATTCACAAATAAATCCATTTGCTAGAAAATCAGTTTCATTTTTTACTTTTGCAAGAAATCTAGTGATGTCAGAATACTCTTAGATAGGATTTTGTCTGGAATCAGACTGAACGTGCATAGCTTCAGGATGCTTGCTGTGGTTGACTTTTGACCTTTGTTAAGGTCACATTCTTAAAAATACTACAGCAAAAGTTTCAGATTTTCCTTTTAAGTTGGGGAATATATTAAAGAGTTATTTTGCTGTAAGTTATTATCCAGGTCATCCAGGTATTGACATTATCAAGCAGAATGAGAAAGGCAAAGAACAAGTTCCAGAGGAAGGTTGAGAAGCAAAAGAGAGAGAGAGAGAGAGAGAGAGAGAGAGAGAGAGAGAGACGCATTGGCGATAAATAGGCTAGAAAAAGAGATTGTCAGGATGAGATCACCGGTTAAACTGAGGACCACTTCCGGAATTACCTAGTGTGAAAAAAATGTTTATAAAAGTTAACCAACTTTTAAGGACAGCAATGGGAGTGGAGAAACGATCGAGCATGCGCCATCAGTTGCAACGGAAATAGAGCAAGCGCATAGCGAGCAGAAGGGCGAACTGAGTCCCTCTGTAAAATGCAAGGACAGTGTTGATGTATAAAGGACTAAGAAAGTTTTAAGTAGAGAAACTGAAGGAAATGGTCTGGAAACACGTCAAGAATCGATAGAATGAATGACTACCGGCTGAAATTTAAAATTACCACACAAAAGCCACGTAAACATAAATGGCCTCAGACAAAAGACTGCTGGAGTCAGAAGAATGACATTATAAGAATTTTATACGTTATATCATCATGGCTTCCTTTGGTAGTAATAAAAAGTGGATGCTTTTTTTTTTATAAGCGTTGCAATAACCCGGATTCCATATGCTGCTTATATAATGCTGAAAATTTGGAGCCCAAACTTACATAAGAGAAGGTCCTGAATGGATGCAAGTTTATGTGGATCCCTGCATTGTGTATTTTATTGGAGTTTCGTGTTTTTCCCTTCTATTGTTTATTTCCATTGTTTACAGATGGTGCACTCACATTCTCTGGTCAGGATAATGGTGACCTTGAAAATGATCGCAAGCTGTGACCTTGAAGTAAAGCGTTAGGCAGAACGATGCTCATTTTACGGTTTCTTAGCAAATACTGGAAGGACATTTTTTGGGGGGCAATACGCAGATATTAGGTGAGTTCACCAGAATGATTTCTTTACTTTTATGTGCTTGTGAATTCAGATAGGTGCTGAGTGCGTGTATTTTTATTTTAGGTGTACTTTATTGAATAAATAAATAAAAAAATAGTTTTATTTAAAGTATGGTTTGTGTATGAAGTAGATATTTTTCCTAATTCGTTGTAATATGTTCTTGGGTATTAATGTGCAGTATACGCAGACAGGTACAGATATTATATACTTTTCTTAAAATCTAATCTTATTTGTGTTAGTACCAAGTAGTGTGCTTAAATAACGAACGAAATTCTGATGTAGTAAAACAGAATATTGGTAAGAGATGAAGTATGATTAGAGTCCCCCTCCCCCTTCCCTTTCTTTCCCTCCCCCACCACTGCCAAGTCAGAAATATGGAAACATAAAAAAACCCAACATTTTCGTCGTACTTAGGAAATGATTGTTCGTAGGATTACGTAACAATAAACGTGAGAAACATTTACTCTTATTACAATTAAAGTAAATTCAGCCTTCAAAAAATGTTTGAAAGAGAACAGTTGCATGAACTATATGATGTTAAATTTCACGTTCATCAGTTATGACAAGTATATATCGTTGAGAGTTCCATGGCAGTGAAATATGAGTAATGATTATAATTCATATTAAAAACCATTGAAGAAAAAATTCTCTCTCTCTCTCTCTCTCTCTCTCTCTCTCTCTCTCTCTCTCTCTCTCTCTCTCTCTCTCTCTCTCTCTCTCGTCTGGTCGTAGGTACTATGTGTCTTACTGCCACACACATCCATGTCACAGTTAACCTTTGCAAAGAACCGCGCAGACACATTTGCATGTCATTGAAGTGTGACAGACAGACACTCACTCATTTTGGTATTTTGAATCAAGGACCTTTTTATATTTTCAAGATTCTTACGTTTAAATATGGTCGTAAATTGATTCCTTATAGAAGACAATTTAAACCTTTAATATTTCTCTCTGATAAAAAAATTAAGGTTTCTTATCTTTTGATTGCAAAAATCCATTTTCATGGAGATAAAAATTTTGAGATGTTAAATGTCGAACAAGACTTTCATGTTAGCGTTCGTTTAATTAACGTGATAAAGCAGAATGTTGACGGAGAGAGAAAGAGAGAGAGAGAGAGAGAGAGAGAGAAGGATAGTAGGCGTAATGATTGCTCACTAAGTTCCCGTAAAATTGTAACTTGACTTTGCAAAATGTGTTGCAGAGTTAGAATAAAAGGTAACAGAGAGAGAGAGAGAAGAATGATAGTAGGCATAATGATTGCTCACTAAGTTCCCGTAAAATTGTAACTTGACTTTGCAAAATGTGTTGCAGAGTTAGAATAAAAATGGTAACAGAGAGAGAGAGAAGAATGATAGTAGGCATAATGATTGCTCATTAAGTTCCCGTAAATTTTGTAACTGACTTTGCAAAATGTGTTGCAGAGTTAGAATAAAAGGTAACAGAGAGAGAGAGAGAAGAATGATAGTAGGCATAATGATTGCTCATTAAGTTCCCGTAAAATTGTAACTTGACTTTGCAAAATGTGTTGCAGAATTAGAATAAAATGTGTTGCAGAATTAGAATAAAAACTAAACTTTACAAAATGGTAACAGAGAGAGAGAGAGAGAGAGAGAGAGAGAGAAGAATGATAGTAGGCATAATGATTGCTCATTAAGTTCCCGTAAAATTGTAACTGAACTTTGCAAAATGTGTTGCAGAATTAGAATAAGGTAACAGAGAGAGAGAGAGAGAGAGAGAGAGAGAAAGGAAGAAGGATAATAGGCGTAATGATTGCTCACTAAGTTCCCGTAAAATTGTAACTTGATTTTGCAAAATGTAACTGTTGCAGAATTAGAATAAAATAACAGAGAACAGAGAGAGAGAGAGAGAGAGAGAGAGAGAGAGAGAGAGAGAGAAGAATGATAGTAGGCATAATGATTGCTCATTAAGTTCCGTAAAATTGTAACTAAACTTTACAAAATGTGTAGCAGAAATAGAATAAAGGGTAACAGAGAGAGAGAGAGAGAGAGAAAGGAAGAAGGATAGTAGGCGTAATGATTGCTCACTAAGTTCCCGTAAAATTGTAACTGACTTTGCAAAATGTGTTGCAGAATTAGAATAAAAGGTAACAGAGAGAGAGAGAGAGAGAGAGAGAGAGAGAGAGAAGAATGATAGTAGGCATAATGATTGCTCATTAAGTTCCGTAAAATTGTAACTGAACTTTGCAAAATGTGTAGAAGAATTAGAATAAACGGTAACAGAGAGAGAGAGAGAGAGAGAGAGAGAGAGAGAGAAAGAGAAGAATGATAGTAGGCATAATGATTGCTCATTGAGTTCCCGTAAAATTGTAACTGAACTTTGCAAAATGTGTTGCAGAATTAGAATAAAGGGTAACAGAGAGAGAGAGAGAGAGAGAGAGAGAGAGAGAGAGAGAGAGAAGAATGGTAGTAGGTATAATGAGTGCTCACTAAGTTCCCGTAAAATTGTAACTGTACTTTGAAAAATGTGTTGCGGAATTAGAATAAAGGGTAACACAGAGAGAGAGAGAGAGAGAGAGAGAGAGAGAGAGAGATAGAGGCATAATAGTGAGATTAGTAAAAATTGTAACGATTGCTCACTAAGTTCCTTAAAATTATAACTAAGCTTTGAAAAATGTGTTGCAGAATTAGAGTAAAAGGTAACAGAGAGAGAGAGAGAGAGAGAGAGAGAGAGAGAGAGAGAGAGAGAGAGAGAGAGAGTGGGCGCAATGACTGCTCACTAGGTTGCCGAAAAATTGTAACTTGTCTATGCAAAACGTGTTGCAGAATTAGAGTAAAAGGTAAAAGGTAAAAGAGAGAGAGAGAGAGAGAGAGAAAGAATGTTAGTAGGCGTAATGATTGCTCATTAAGTTCCCGTAAAGTAACGTAACTTTGCAAAACGTGTTGAAGAATTAGAATAAAAGGTAACAAATGAAAATACACTTAGAAATGTGACTTACGAAAACAGATTGTGATTTCTGAACATTCTATTCTAGAGACAAACAAACAAAACGATTCGAGTCTCTTGCCATCATCGTATCCCGCACGGTCCCGCAGGCTTAATAATCGGTCATGAGAAAACTGATTAGGCTGTGGTCATCACGGCAGGTTTGTTTCGTTACTGTTTACACAGCTGCTTCTCTGTTTACGAATGTTCATCTCTTAAACTTGTCTACTCTTTGTTTTAATGTTCATATAATATTTCCTTGATATACGTTCTTTCTTTTCCCCTAGTCGAAAATCTTTTTGTACTAATTGGAACCTCAAGAGTTCAAACGAAGATGTAATGCATTACTACCCTAAAGCAATACACCTTGAATTTTATAATTTACTCACATTTGTATCTATTTATTTGTTAATTTGTTATTTCATATTTTCTAACAGCTGATCTCTTCTTTCTGTAATTCGCATTGCTGTAACTTCTGTTACTTCTTTGAAATGCTCATCATATTCTTTGGAAGCTTGAATTTCAAGTGTTAACCCCTGTGGGGTTGTTCTGTGTGAATAGGGTTCATCTTATGAATAATAATAATAATAATAATAATAATAATAATAATAATAATAATAATAGTAGTAGTAGTATAACGCAACATTTCAGCATGAAGCTCTTGATCATCTTTCTTTTTTGTTTGTGAAAGCAGGTTTGACTAGTGACCAAATGACCCTACCCAAGGTCGACCTTGACCTTACCGACACTGAGGAAGACAAAGTACGAGAGACTAATATGTTTGGTAATATGTTTGGGGGCAGATTAAGAATGGCTTTTCGCCCAGGAGAAAACAGTCGATATTCCCGTAAACGGGGGAAAGCTTTGAGGACTCTTATGGTGTTCAAAGAGCAAGGATTTTATCAAATATTTCTTGGGCTGTTTCGTAAATACTTCCTTTCCATAGATTTATCGTTCGTGACAATCTCGACACGTTAAACTACTCGGTAGATTTGAAGGTCATTTGATAGCTTTGACGTGAACTTATATCAGAGACAAGTTATATAGAGGTCCTTTATTCCTCACACCGTTGGACTGTGGAACAGCCTCCCTGAACATGTTGTCTAGTTGGGACCCCAAAAAGTTCAAGCGAAGATGCTACGCCTTGTATTTTAATAATATACTTACATTCCATATATTTACAGTATTATTTTTATTTTCTCATAACTGATCTCTTCTTTCTGTATTTCCTTTCACATTCTGTTACTTCTTTCCTTATTCTTAGGAAGCTTGAATTTCAAGTCAGTGGTCCCTGTGGGCTTGTTCCATATGAATAATAACAACAACAACAAAAAGAAGAAGAAAAGAAGGTTGTAAGTGAAAGTAACGTTAAAACCGATGATTCAGAACAAAATAAAAGTCCACGAGACGCAACATAATGCAATGTCAGTCAACTGCAGAAGCAACACGCATATTGCCGTGTAGTCACCGTGACACGCCCCTTTCTTTTTCTTGGTAGTATCTATCGATCTGGCTTGGCCCCGTGTAGTCTCTGTGCATGCTAATGATTCAGCTCTGTCAAACGTGGTGAACCAGCGTTCTCTGTCTCGCCGCCGATGATCGAGAATGCAATGTGTCTCTGCCAGTGAAACTGAGAACACTCCATGAATTAGGAATTGGTTGCAAAGGAATGGGATGGAACATAGAATATAGAATTTTGGCCAAAGGCCAAGCGCTAGGACCTATGAGGTCATTCAGCGTTGAAAGGGAAATTGAGAGTAGAAAGGTTTGAAAGGTGTAACAGGAGGAAAACCTCAAAGCAGTTGCGCTATGAAACAACTATTAGGAGAGGGTGGAAAGTCAGATGGAAGAAAGAGAATAGGAACGGAGGTAAAGTAAAGGGAATGAAAGGTGTAGCAGGTAGGGGCCGAAGGGACGCTGCAAAGAAACTTACGTAATGCCTACAGCGCACCGCATGAGTTGCACTGACGGCACTACCTTCCCTACGGGGTTGATTACAAAGGAACACGAAGAAGAGTGATGTGGTACTCATTAAAGTTGAGCCTTTGTCAAGAGCAACAAAGTAGTAGTTATCATTTGAATCAAAGTGAATGAGAATAGTATACGAGAGCTCTTCGGCAATTTATTACCTTGTAGGTAAGCTACGTAACTAGTAGCGTGCTCTTTCTATCTCGTGCAAAATGCAAATATACGTAACTTTTTAACATAAGCGCCATAGTGGTTTGCTTGTACGTGGACACATTATACAGGTGTTTAAGCGTAGTAACTGATGTATATAAATTAGTTACACTTTTTATGAGGCCGTAAAAAGGACCTGCTGTATGTGTGTTGCTAAAGCTATTTTAATTTTTGTGTTTTGTCACTTACCTTCTCTGGGTTAGAAGAAACTTTTTTTTATTTTCAGTGAGCCAATTCAGAGAGAGAGAGAGAGAGAGAGAGAGAGAGAGAGAGAGAAATATTACTTTAGCATAGGGAAACACACAACACTCCATACAACCCCGAATGGGGGTTAGTGCCGTCAGTGCACCTCACGTGGGGCACTGTAGGCATTACGTAATTTTCTTTGCAGCGTGCCTTCGGCCCCTAGCTACAACCCCTTTCGTTCCTTTTACTGTACCTCCTTTCAAATTCTCTTTCTTCCATCTTACTTTCCACCCTCTCCTAACGATTGATTCATAGTGCAAGTGCGAGGTTTGCCTCCTGTTACATCTTTCAAACCTTTTACGCTGAATGACCTCATAGGTCCCTGTGCTTGACCTTTGGCCTGAATTTTATATTCAATCAATCAGTCATATACCGAAGGGATTTTAGTATTAAATTCTCAGACACTATTCTTCCCTTAAGGGTTAGTTTAGTCAGTACACCTCAGCTGGTGGACTGTAGACAATATTAAAGGGTGTTTACGGCGTCCCATACTTTGCCTCCATTCCCACTTCCTTCCTTCCGTCTTGCTGTCCAACCTCTCTAACCATCACCTCTTAGCGTAACTGTGGAGTTTACTCCTTGTTTCATCTTTAGATTCTTGTACTTCATCTCATTTACTTTTTGGATATTTTTATTTTGCTGTCCATCCAAACTATCCCAAGCTGAATGGCTGAAAGTGACCCCGTGTTTGGCTTCTGAGAATAAATTTCATGATTCTTCAATTCATTCAAACATTATTCTGAAGGTAGAAGGAGAACGGGACAAAGATAAAGGGAATAATCTTCGAAGAGCCTGATAAGAACACTGATAAAACACTCCAACACCAAGCCACATGAACAACATCATTCATGATTATCCAAGATTGCTATTAAAGTGGTTTGTGAAGAATAGAATCTACTTGTGAATAGTTGAGAGACTGGATCCTTAGAAGTAAGGAAGGGACACGTGTAGTTCTGTCAACTACGATAGAAATAGATCATGCTGACAAGAATCTAGACAGGTTTACTGAGAGGAGTGGAGCCGTAAAGAGCAATTTTGGCTCTTAAGCTGTCAAAGGCCTTGAGATATCTGGATTAAGACATAACATTAGCCGAAGTTCCGAGAAGGAGGACGACCACGTGTGAGTGATGTAGGAGAGTAAAATTCTCTCTCTCTCTCTCTCTTGCTGAGACGAGACAACTAGTAAGTTTCTGTACACCAAAACCAATTAGGTTTTATGGAACCTGCACTGGAAATATACGATAAACCATCTCTCCATGTTTTTTTCGTAATAATAAACCCACTATTTTGTTAGCTTTCGAAAGCTACTAAAACCAATGGGTACCATTTTGTCGGCTTTCGAAAACTAACGAAGAATGTGTTTTATTTAAAGTTTTTAGTGTGCTTCCCTTATATATATATATATATATATATATATATATATATATATATATATATATATATATATATATATATATATATGTGTGTGTGTGTGTGTGTGTGTGTGTGTGTGTGTGTGTGTGTGTGTGTGTGTGTGTGTGTGTGTGTGTGTATCAGTTGTTTTAAAGTAAAATGACAGAAGGGCCTAGGTAAACAGTTTGACATTTTGTCCATCTACTCGTGCAATATTCTGTTTGCCTTACAATACAGAGCATGGGCTATCACGAAAGTAAGTGCAAATCGGAAAGCGAACGTGATTTTGTTCAGATGAAATAAGAGTGTGAGCAGACGACAGATTTCTTCGATCCGCGTTGTGAACTAAGTATAGACACAGCAGCTGCGTTAGGACGGTAGGTTAGGAAAGCGTGTGTACATGAGTATTCGAGGGGAATATGAATGAAGACGGTGACGAGTCTTTGTTCAAGTTTTTCCTTGACATGAAATATGAATGTCCTGGATCTAAGCGTAGAATGATTGTGTGTTATAGTCCAGGGTATTGTATGACTGTGTTTCAAGGCCATATACTGTTCTTTAACACAAAATCATTGTAGCAGGGACCAGAGTAGCTGTACAGAATGTTGTGGTCACTCGTGGCATGAACCCGAATTTATTTCTGTGCAAACTATAATCATAAAGTCAGAAAAATGAAGTTTTTGTACCTAATAGCATTAAAGGGAATATTGGTTCTTGAACCGATTTCCTAATTGCTTCAACTATAAAAATGATTTCCTTTATAAAATAAAAACAGGAAGATTTAATGAATAATTAAATATATACCCTATTTGTCATTTCTTTCAACAGGTGTATTGTGCGTGTGTGTGTGTGTGTGTGTGTATATATATATATGTATATATTATATATATATCATATATATATATATATATATATATATATATATATATATATATATATATATATATTATATATATATATATATATATATATATTTGTATATATATAAATATATATATGTATATATAAATTTATATAGATATATATATATATATATTTGTATATTTATATATATAAATATATATATATATATATATATATATATAATATATATATATATATATATATATATATATATATATATATATATATATATATATATATATATATATATATATATATTATCTGAAGCCACTGGGAAAGTTCAAAATGAAACGACAGAGTGCCAAGTACTTTTATGTATTTTAACACATCTTCGGGGCACAAAGATGTGCCCCGAAGGTCTGTTAAAATACACGAAAGTACTTGGCACTCTGCCGTTTCATTTGAGCTTTCCCAGTGGCTTCAGCTAATAAACAAAGTCATGCGCTTACTTTTGTGATTTTTTTAGTATATATAGATGGATGGCTTATTACAAGGTGGTACGACGTTTTTTTTTTTAGCAAAGCGGTAACTTTTCACAAAAAAACCTGCCCAAATCCCAGACGTTTCTCAAAGACTGTTTTGATTTCCGGTCTCTGTTTTGCTTTTCATGTTTCCAAAGTTCTTGAAAAGATGTGCTCTTTCGACTCAGGTCAGCGTTATAAATGACACTGCGACAGACACCAGGTTACAACGAAACCGACTTCCCACAACGCAGACTGCCAGCCACTGGAATCACTTTGATTTGAACATATTTTTTTTTCCTTTCGATAAATATTTCTACCAAGAAAACTAAGAAGTTTACATGAATGAATTCATTCAAGTCATCGACGATAATAATACAACCAAAATGTTATGAAAAGAAGACTTTCTCAATAAGTCTATCGCCACTTTATTTCAATGATTCAGTTAATACAGCCAGCTACGACTCAAGTATCTATATAATCAATAAAGACAGCACACTGATCACTGATTTTATATATATATATATATATATATATATATATATATATATATATATATATATATATATATATATATATATATATATATTAATATACATATATATATGTATATTAATATATATATATATATATATATGTATATATATATATATATATATATATATATATATATATATATATATATATATATATATATATATATAAAATCAGTGAATCAGTGTGCTGTCTTTATTGATTATATAGGTACTTGAGTCGTAGCTGGCTGTATTAATTGAATCATTGAAATATAGTGGCGATAGACTTATTGAGAAAGTCTTCTTTTCATAACATTTTGGTTGTATTATTATCGTCGATGACTTGAATGAATTCATTCATGTAAACTTCTTAGTTTTCATGGTAGAAATATTTATCGAAAGAAAAGAAAAAAAATATGTTCAAATCAAAGTGATTCCAGTGGCTGGCAGTCTGCGTTGTCGGAAGTCGGTTTCCTTGTAACCTGGTGTCTGTCGCAGTGTCATTTATAACGCTGACCTGAGTCGAAAGAACACAACATCTTTTCAAGAACTTTGGAAACATGAAAAGCAAAACAGTGAACGGAAATCAAAACAGTCTTTGAAAAACGTCTGGGATTTTGTCAGGTTTTTTGTGTGAAAAGTTACCGCTTTGCTTAAAAAAAAAAAAAAAAAAAAAATTCGTACCACCTTGTAATAAGCCATCCATCTCCTCAGGAGAGGTTGTAGTGGCCTGTCATTTCTTAATTTCGAAACATAGCACTGGCATTTACTTAGATAGCGACTATACAATTTACATACACTCAGTAGCCTGTAGTTTCACCATATCAAAAGAATATATACTGAATTTCAGGGTAGGTTTTTTTTTTGTACAGAATATAGATACCCAGGTAACTTGAAATTCCACAGATAATTCAAATTGCAAACTGGCCGTGTATATAGAAAAAAGCGTTAACGTTCCAAGGTTCACGATTTATAACTGTCATGAAACATAGGGCTTAAAACTTTCTTGGAATGCCCTTTGCAACTTGTATAGATTCTTGTACTTCAAGCAGTTTATTTTCATTGTCACCTTTTGCACAAACCTGTATTGAGGTTAATGGCCATAAAACAGTTTTTCTTCGTATTACTGCACGGACAAATGTGTGTTTAGAGATGCAATCGATTCGCGTATAATACGTTTTTATTGTCGGTTGCCATGAAGAAATTTGTCATGTTCGGGAGGAAAAAAAAAAATTATTGACATTCATAGTTGAAATTTGGTGCTCACCTGTTCATGGTTAGAAATGTCTTGAAATGTGAAAAATGGTTTTGCTTAAAAACATTGCGACGTTGTGCAAGCGTGGTGAAAGATTGTAGCACCGCCATTACAAAACAACTAACCGATCAGTATAAGAATTGCCAGATAATTACCAAACGCCTTAATTATGCAAAAAACTCTGTTAAACCACGGGTGAAACAAATAAACCTCGTGAGTTTTTTTTTTATAGGATTCGAGGAAACCCGAGATTTCCCCACATAACAGATGGAGTTGAATAGTCCTCCTGGTATATTGTGGTATTTCCTGGCCTTAGAGCCTCAGAACTGAATATTTATTTCAAAACCTTCCTCAAAGACACGGAACACGGCACTGGATGGCACTTGTCCTCAGAGGAGAATAATTGCAGAATATCATAATAACAAAATGCGAGGAAATTGCTGTCTTTTTTTCGTCATTAAGGCGAATTAGCTCTCGACTCCGGAGGGAATTACGTCAAACTGTACAATAGAAATTACCGTTTCCTGATCTGGAGAAAGTGAAAGGGATATCAGGAGGAAATTGCCTAATACGTCGGTTCGAGTTGTAAGTGAAAAAAAATAAAGAATAACAGTTCCTGTGCTGTTTCCAGTCGCTTTATCGGGATTTATTATCTCAAATAGCTTGTGGTAATTTGGAAGCTTAGTGCTTTCGCTCAAGATGTATTGCATAGTGGCTTTTGTAACAAAAGAGGAAGTTAGATTTTGTTCTGTTTGCTCGTAACTGTTAGGCTTCGGTTGAGTTCACCATCAGATAATTTTGATGTGGAAAAAATGTTTTATATTTCTTTTATCTTTGTAAGACCTTGCATGCGTACACACTCATGAGCCCTCAATACAGACAAATTTCACTTAACCTACCCCGTACGGGGTATTGCCGTCAGTGCACCTCATCTGGTGCTTTGTAGGCATCACTTAAGGATCTTTGCAGCGTCCTTTCGGCCCCTAGCTGCAACCCCCCTTTCATTCTTTTACACTACCTCCGTTCATATTCTCTTTCTTCCTTCTTCCTTTCCACCCTTTCCTGACAATGGATTCCTAGTGCGACTGCGAGGTTCTCCTACTATTAAACCTTTCAAACCTGTTTTACTGTTAATTTTCCTTCGCGCTGAGTGACCTCTTAGGTCCCAGCGCTTGGCCTTTGGCCTAAATCCTATATTCTATCTATCTATCTGTCTTCGCGTAACCTAGAAAAATTCGGTAAAGAAAGTTCGTGAAAACTTCACAGAATCAACACTCGCCAGTGAGTGTAAGAAATCTTCATGAAGGAAATACATAAGTACTGTAGCCTAATGCTGCTTCCAGTTTTACTCTAAGCATACTGTGTGTGCTTAGTGCTGTGCTCCTTGCTTTGTATTTCACTGGAAATACCTCCCAAAAAGCAGTCATCCATTTGGGTTCACTTTGACGCGCTGATACGTCACCCAAAATCCAGCCTGTCAGTTTCAGCGATTTTCAGCTCTTATTATGTTGACCTTCAGTGCTCAAGGATCTTATAAAACCTTTAAATGTATCTTTATTTTTATCTTTTAACTTTGTGTTTTGATAGTTTGGTTAGTGGGCTGTTTTCTCCTCTGTATCTCTCAAGCAGTAGATTCTCTCTGTGTGTTGTCTTGCCTAATTCCCAGAGCTTTATGTGTCTTAAGAGGCTGGTTTGTATGCTCCCTGCGGGTGAGAACCTACTTCAGTCTTTCAGAAAATGAAAGGATATTAATAGAATGGCAAATTATTACGTGTGGCGAAAGTAACATCTAAAAAAGGAGTCACAAATCAAAGGAAAGCTTAGATTTTCATGTTCTAGAGGACAATAATATATGGTTTACTAATCCAACTGGCTGATTTTCCCGTTTGCAGTTTTCGCAGAGTATCTCAGAAAATATGATGCCTGCCATGTTAACTGGACTGAGGAATGGGTTGTGACTATGTAGAAACCCCCGAGATCAATGCCCAAAGTAATGTCTGTAGAGCGCGTAGAGTGGGGAAGAATTATGATAGAGTTCAAGTAATTAGTCACTGCTGAGATTGAAAGCTTTTTATTCAGTTTTATCAAGAACATGGCCTAGACCAAGATGTAGACGACCTTCTAGACTCGAGAATGGTATAATTCCTAGTGGCTCAAACAGAGCATACCCAGCTTCATAGAGGTAGTCCTACAGAGGGTCATGTCATGATGTCATTCCTCCACGGCAGAGTACTATGTCCTCAGACCCCAGATTGCTCATATGAAGAAGGAAGTATTACCACGTAAAAGAGATGAAAGGGAATTTGTTAATTATAAACATTAAAACGAAGCATGTTTCTTCTGCTCCAATTCATATATAATGTCCGAATCCTTACGAACAGTGTCACGCAATCTTAGCTGAGGACAGAACAGGCGTCTGGAGAGGTCTTGGGAATAACAGGAAACAAGTAAAAAATGCGCCGCAATCGAGTTTTCGGTACAGCCGCTATGGCGTATAATCATGGCCACCGAAAATAGCCGCGGCCCATGAAACTTTAACCATGGGCCGGTGGTGGCCTATCCTATATCGTTGCCAGAAGCATGAATATGGCTTATTTTAACCTTAAATAAAATAAAAACTACTGAGGCTAGAGGGCTGCAATTTGGCATGTTTGATGATTGGAGGGTGGATGATCAACATACCAATTTGCAGCTCTTTACCCTCTGTAGTTTTTAAGATCTGATGGCGGACAAAATAAAGTGCGGACGGACAGACAAAGCCGGCACAATAGTTTTCTTTTATAGAAAACTAAAAGGTTAGAATGTTTATAGTAACATAATTTGCATATGGATGGGTAGGACAAAAATTTTTTTTTAAGGAGGCAATTTATAAGTAGGATGGAAAGGGTTGGGTTTGGTACAGATTCCGATAAGGACATCGTCAGAGATAAGGAAAACGTTAGATGCAGCGCCGTCACCAGCAACGTGGATAGATTAGTTAGATACGGAACTTGAGATCTCTAGGAAGATGATTGATGCCGTTAATACAAAAGTCGTGTAACGAACTCTTATTTCAGAGATAATCTAAACCAGTGTCAAGATATTTCCCGAAGTCCTTGAGACCTCAAGACCAAGTATTAGGAAGATAATTATGACAATAAATTACTTGTGGTTCTTTGCGGCGTGTCTTCGGTCCCCAGCTGCAACCCCTTTCGTTCCTTTTACTATACCTCCTTTCATATTCTCTTTCTTCCATCTTACTTTCCACCTTCTAACAATTGAGTCATAGTGCAACTGCGAGGTTTTCTTCCTGTTACACCTTTCAAATCTTTTACTGTCAATTTCCGTTTCAGTGCTGAATGACGTCATAGGTCCCATTACTTGGCCTCTGGCCGAAATTTTATATTCAGTTCATTTCAATTATGACGAGAAACTATACCGTTAATTAGAGAGAATTCGCAAGATGCCGACATGATTCAACTATAACCATAGTTTCGGAAACTCATCAAACTCTTAATGAGTTTCGTAAACTTGAGCTATTTTAGAATTAAGAGTAAAGCGAGGCCATAGCTGGAGCGGTTAGACCGGTCTCTCTTCTCCGGAACGAGCTGTAAGCTAAAGGTCTTCCACAGTAAAGGATAAGGGCCAGTATTTAGGATGAGGTGAAAAGGATGACGAAAAATGCGCCTGAAAGTAATTCGTGAGCCTTAGCAGATTCTAACGCTGTTTACATGCAGTTTAGTGCATTCAGTTTCATAAAGTAGTTTGCAGATTGTATGCTAAAATGTGAATTATGCAATGCGTGGTAGTAACGGTAATAAATAAGAGTCTTTACTGCTATTACCGGGTAATTTATTAAACCATTGCTTTTGTTAAAGGCGTGTTTCTAGTAGGGTTTAGCATTTCACGGACGAAAATCAAAAGTGTACAATGCATGCAAAGTAATAATAAAAAATAGGGACTCAACAATCAGGTCCTACAGTTAGTCAAACATGCATTTAAAATCATACATCTGTTGCATTTACATCTTGCACATATATCTTGAAATAAAACTTTAAAAAAAATTAAGTAATTTCTTAAACTTTTGCTTCCGTTTCTCACGTTCGAGTCACGCGCGGCCTTTCCCAAAGACCCGGAATGATTATAATTCCTCTTTTGATTCCACCGAATCGTTGTAGTTATCTATCGTCAACCTGCTGCTCTCGCCGAAAAGTATCGGGTAACGGAAAGAATGGCAGTATCTGAACCCTTCTCTAGTAGAGCTCAGAGAGTGTAATGCGCATCTTTGGCTTTTAATTTTTCCGTCGCTTCGAGCTTTGAAAAAAAAAAATACTTTTTCCGATAATAAACTTTGGGAAACAAGGCTTAAGCTGAGAATAGCGAAATGGGCGTCAGTGGCTTTTAATTTAATTTTTCCGTCGCTTCGAGCTTGGGGAAAAAAAATACTTTTTTTCCGATAATAAACTTTGGGAAGAAAGACTTTTTTCCGATACCAAACTAAAAATAATATATTTTTCCGATAAACTTTGGGAAGAAAGACATATTTTTCCAATAACAAACTGTATTTTGTGATGTCTTGTATACTTTCCACTTGTTGACTGAAGTCAGTTTCCATGGAACTTAATTTTTTTTTTAAGTTTTATTTCAAGATGTATGTGCAAGATGTAAATGCAACAGATGTATGATTTTAAATGCATGTTTGACTAACTGTAGGACCTGATTGTTGAGTCTGCAATCCTTCCCTCTATCGAAATGTTTAATCCACATTTTACTGAGGCACTTTTTGTTTATTAGTAAAGAAATCTAGTCCCCGCATGGGGGTAGTGTCGTCAGTGCCCTGTAGACATTACTTAAGGTTCTTTGCAGCGTGCCTTCGTCCCTTAGCTGCAACCCCTTTCTTTCCTTTTACTGCACCTCCTTTCATATTCTCTTTCTTCCATCTTACTTTCCACCCTCTCCTAACAATTGATTCATAGTGCAAGTGCTAGGTTTTCCTCCTGTTACACTTTTCAAATCTTTTACTATTAATTTCCATTTCAGCGCTGAATGACCTCATAGGTCCCAGTGCTTGACCTTTGGCCTAAATTCTATACCCAATCCAAAGAAATCTAGTCACTTCAACCCACGGAAATGCTTTAATGTACAGGTTAGATCCTCGAGCAATATAAAACCGCATACTCATGAATTTATATATAACCTGTGTTAAGTATAGATTTAAAGAATAAGGTTTTTGTTTAATTTTGTATGGAATTTCATCGTAATAGAGGCTTTGGTGGTAGTAATAGCATTGTTGGTACCAGTAGAGAATATTCGAAGCAGTGTCACTCAATTCTTTATAAATATGTGCCTATAGTTTTTCGCCTGTACTGACCATTATCCAGTAAGGTTTTGAGATACTCTGTTTTCTCGATAAAGAATATATATGGGGTTGTCATAATTCTAGGAATATTGCACACCACCATCGTACCTTTATGAATATGAATATCATCTTTAATATTTCAAAGTCTTGCTAAAAAAATATCATGTCTGATGTTTTTGCTATAAAAGTAAACCCATGGTTAGAATTTTTTCATGAAAATAATTATCTTTTTCTTGAAAATCATTTGTCCGTAGGGGGTTAGTGTCGTCAGTGCACCTCACGCGGTGCACTGTAGGCATTACTGACGGTTCTTTGCAGCGCCCCTTCGACCCCTAACTGCAACCCCTTTCATTCTTTTTTCTGTACCTTCATTCATATTCTCTTTTCCATCTTGTTATCCAGCCTCTCCTAACACTTGTTTCATAGTGCAGCTGCGAGGTTTCGCTCCTGTTACACCTTTCAAGCCTTTCTACTCTGTTTCCCTTTCAGCGCTGAATGACCTCATAGGTCCCAGAGCTTGGCCATTGGCCTCAATTCTATATTCTATTCCATTCCATGAGAATCATTCTGTTACGCACTAGATATTTCTGTCCGAGTTTTAAGAAATAAATTTGTGACGTTATTTATCTGTCAGTAAATACAAATTCTCTTATGCTATATATGACAAAGAATGTAGCATACTACAAAAACATTTTGACGAAAATGCCTCTTGTTTCCAAAAATTTTTTAACAGCTTCACGTTTTCATTTCCTGCACGTAGGCTAGCGGTAAACCTTGAAGAAACCTTCAAACGGTTTTTGTTGATCTTCAAGTGGCATTTGTTCGCTATACTCAATATGCGGAAACAATCCTATGCTAATTGATCATTAAATACTGTATGTAGTTAATTTGAAATGTTAGCAGCTGCAAATGGTATGGCAGAACATACCATCTTCTTGAATTTCAGATTAAATCAACCAAGTTTGGAGACTGGTATCTAACATTCAGGTGTTACTAAACTTGAACCTTGAAATACTTTAGTTAATTTGAAATGTTAGCAGCTGCAAATGGTAATTACGGCAGGATATACCAGCTTCTTGAATTTCAGGTTAAATTAACCAAGTTTGGAGACTGGTATCTGGCATTCAATTGTTACTTAACTTGAACCTTGAATCCGAAGACTGTGCTTTGACTACGGCAGGTCAGTTTGATCTCGAAGGCTTTGCGCAACCAGAGGCGTAGTTAGTGACCTAATTGGCTTTGTTTGGAAATATCGACGAACTGGCTTTTGTTTGGGAACGTCGATAATTCTGTTTGGTTGAAATGCGTCCGTAGCCAATTCATTCGTGTGGCTGACTTCCCGAATTACTTCGTTGGTTTTCGTGTTACAAAGTCCCCGGATTTCTGTATGTTTTTCTTTCTTTATTTTTGCTCTTTCTTTCTTTCTTTCTCTCTTTCTTCCTTCCTGCGCTTCTTTCATTCTTTCATTATTTCTTGCATCCTTTCTTTAAATCTTCAGCTGGAAACCCATTTGGACAGAGTCATCAGACTGTAAACCCAAGAGGACTCCAAAAGGAGGTCAGCCTGCAAAGAGAGAGAGAGAGAGAGAGAGAGAGAGAGAGAGAGAGAGAGAGAGAGAGAGAGAGAGAGAGAGAGAGTTGAAGGGAAAGGAGATCAATCAATAAATAAATGAGGGAACAGAAAATGAAACCGATATACCTGAAATCCAGGAGACGTCAGCAGGAGCAGGGATGAATTTGCTCCTCTCTTAAACACTGGGAGAAGAGAACATTCCACAACTGCACTGGGTAAACTCTTCCACATTTTGATTGTAGCTAAGATAAGACCCCCAGCAAACCGAGTAGTATTAAACCCGATGCTAGAAAACGTCCATATTTTACGAGATTATTGTTTAAGGAACGTGATTATATTAAATTTGACTGACATAGGGTGGTTTTAGGGGACGAGTGTGCTTGAGGTACTCACAGCTGTTCGCGCTTGAAGTGCTTCTGTACTGTGTATCTTATAGCATGGAACTTGCAACATGCATGCAATTGTGTTTCTCTCTCCTCTCTCTCTCTCTCTCTCTCTCTCTCTCTCTCTCTCTCTCTCTCTCTCTCTTTTCGAAAATCACAAGAAGGTATGGGGAATGGAACAGCATATGAAGAGAGAATAAATAGTAATTATCAATCTTTACAAATATTCCCGATTTTCGACCTCAACCTGTAGACATTCACACAGTCGCTTTAGCATTCCAAGAGTTACGTGAAACAAATTCGTACGGTTCAGATGGCATTCCATATATGTATTTGAAAGATGCTCTTCCTGGTCTGGTCTTTTATGTTACAATTATCATTAATACGTCCGTTGTCACCGGTCTCTTCCCAAAACTTTGGAAACACTCTCATGTCATTCCTTGACTTAAGAGTGGCGATGTTGACGAAGTAGGGAATTACCGTCCCATTTCATTGCTCCCAATTGTATCAAAACTCTTAGAAAAAATCATTGCCAGCCAGCTTATTTTCTTTTTGGAGAGTAATAAATTGCTGCCAAATAGCCTACACGATTTTAAAGGGCAGTTATCAACTGAGTCAGCGCTTATGAAAGTTAATGAATACATATACGAAAACATCGACAACCAAAAGATATCACTTCTCCTACTTCTCGACCTTTCTAAGGCCTTTGATAGTGTATCACACCCAATACTCATACACAAATGTAAGCAACTGCATATTGACTAGTTCTGGTTTAACGACTACTTAACGGACCGAGTTCAATCAGTAATAATTGATTCAGTTTTGTCATCTCCAATGAGCGTAGGTTATGGCGTGCCACAGGGCTCAATCTTAGGGCCTATACTGTTTTTGATTTATATTAATGATATATAGCAAAAGTACTGAGTAAATACTATTTAATTCAATACGCAGATGATTCTCAGATAATAATATCTGGCAATATCAGAGAATTCGGAGATTTACTAAGCCAAGCTGAAGTTGCTCTAAGAGAAGCAAAAAAGTATTTTCAAGTGAATGGCTTAAATGTTAACGAGGAAAAAACCCAGTGTATATTTATAGGATCACGCCAGTTAATATCTAGATTGCCTACAAATATAACAATATTTTTTGATGAGACACCTATCAGGCCATCACAAACGGTAAAGAACCCTGGCGAACTTATGGATCAATATATGTTATTCGATCACCACATCAGCCACATAACAAGAAAAGTAAATGGTGTATTATTCTTTCTCAACCGCATAAAAGATAGGTTAGACAAGACATCTCGCATAACAATAATATAGTCGTTGGCCTTGGGCAGAAGCAACTACTGAAGCAGCAAAATCTGGGGAATGACAACAAAAGAAAAAATAGACCGGGTTCAGAGAGCCCAAAATTTCGCAGCTAAAATAGCGTTTGGCGGGGCTAGAAAGTATGATCATGCTACACCAATTTTGAAAGAGTCAGAGTGGATGAATATGGAAACCGAAATAGCTTTTGACATTTGTTTGTTTACTTATAAAATGTGCAATCATTCAATTCCCGACTGGCTTTTTGAATTCCCCACTGTGAGCGATGTACAAGTCAGTCGAACGACCTCTTTGTAAGACGAACAACTACTGACTTGGGAGGTAAAGCAATATCGACTAAGGGGCCAAGGGTCTGGAACAACATCCCAGTTAATATTAGAACTGCTCCTTCAGTCAAGGTTTTCAAAAAGAAATTAAAGTTATATTTTCTTGAAAATATAATTTAGATTCTAAGTTTAAATTGTGATGACTCCTTATTCTTAAACGGTTGATTTTTGTGTTTTTTTTAGTTTTTAAAAAGTTATTTTAACTACAAGAACTCTTTGCAATAGGGCGTGGTCATGCGCGTCTGATTCATTGATATAAATTATACGTATCTGGTATCTTATAAGTCAATGGACGTTGTATATGTTTCTAAAATATGGCATGCAGAATAACCATTGTAAAATGGAAACAAATTTTTGATTTGATTTGATTTGACTCACTCACTAATAATACTGTAGAGGCAGTGTAGCGCAAGTCTCTCTCTCTCTCTCTCTCTCTCTCTCTCTCTCTCTCTCTCTCTCTCTCTCTCTCTCTCTCTCTCTAATAATGCTGTGGTGGCAGTGTAGCGCAAGTCAAGTCTCTCTCTCTCTCTCTCCTCTCTCTCTCTCTCTCACACACTAGTGATGCTGTGGTGGCAATGTTGCAAGTCTCTCTCTCTCTCTCTCTCTCTCTCTCTCTCTCTCTCTCTCTCTCTCTCTCTCTCTCTAATAATGCTGCGGTGGCAGTGTACCGCAAGTCTCTCTCTCTCTCTCACACAAGCACACACTAGTGATGCTGTGGTGGCAATCTCTCTCTCTCTCCCTCTCTCTCTCTCTCTCTCTCTCTCTCTCTCTCTCTCTCTCTCTCTCTCTCTCTAATAATGCTGCGGTGGCAGTGTACCATAAGTCTCTCTCTCTCTCTCTCTCTCTCTCTCTCTCTCTCTCTCTCTCTCTCTCTCTCTCTCTCTCTAATAATTCTGCGGTGGCAGTGTACCGCAAGTCTCTCTCTCTCTCTCTCTCTCTCTCTCTCTCTCTCTCTCTCTCTCTCTCTCACAAGCACACACACACTAGTGATGCTGTGGTGGCAATGTAGCGCAAGTCTCTCTCTCTCTCTCTCTCTCTCTCTCACTAATAATGCTGCGGTGGCAGTGTAGCGCAAGTCTCTCTTTCTCTCTCTCTCTCTCTCTCTCACTAATAATGCTGTGGTGGCAGTGTAGCGCAAGTCTCTCTCTCTCTCTCTCTCTCTCTCTCTCTCTCTCTTCTCTCTCTCTCTCTCTCTCTCTCTTTTGTTTACCAAGTAAAGTATGCCGATATATTTGCTCAGCTTGATGTGGAAAAATGCAAGTTTTGAAAGCTCTCATTGAAATAGGAACTTATTAAGGAAGAACATCTCAGAAATGTTTTGAAAAGGATGTGTATTTTGTTTACAACTCCGGGGCATCATTTGTTTGCTTAAATGTAGCCACACATGTTACTTCCATCATTCAGTTTTAAGAGATATGTAGCAAATTCTGTCTTTCTACTGAGTTAGGTCCACATTTTTCGTGTTCCAGTTTTCTAATTTAGCTAAAGTTTGGTTCGCTAATCATCTTTTTAATCCATAGGAAAGTTGTAGAGTACTCAGCTTCATTTTTAGTTTTCTGTAAAAGAAAACTATTGTGCCGGCTTTGTCTATCCGTCCGCACTTTTTCTGTCCGCCCTCACATATCAAAAACTACTGACGCTAGAGGGCTGCAAATTGGTATGTTGATCATCCACCCTCCAATCATCAAACATATTAAATTGCAGCCCTCTAGCCTCAGTAGTTTTTATTTAATTTAAGGTTAAAGTTAGCCATAATCGTGCTTCTGGCAACGCAAAAACACAGGGCACCGCGGACGGCTGAGAATTCATGGGCCGGGGCTAATGCAGCATTTTAGAGACCACCTAAAGATAGATATGTTTTCGGTGGCCTTGATTATACGATGTACAGAAAACTTGATTGCTCTTCGGCGCGTATTTTACTTTTTTTTCTGTAGTTACTAAATTTTTTCGTAGAAGACAAGTTTTTGTAAATAATTTTTCATTATTTGTCTAGTACCGCTTAATAAATAACCTGTCAGGTTATGGAACAGTGTGATAAGCAGGGTGTTTTAAATGATAAATATTTTTTATTTACTTATTGAACTCAGGGAGGCTTCTACAAGTACAATTTACTGAACTGTAACTCGCTACTCATGGGTTGACAGAGAAGGCCATATATGTTTTGCAATAAATGTGCC
>NC_089744.1:77891016-77986016 GCF_040412425.1 Macrobrachium rosenbergii | reverse complement strand
CTAGTAGTTAATGACTTAATGCAAAGGTATCATGTAGGATTTTTCTTAATAGAATTCCTCTCCTTAATGCGAGTTTTTATAAGCTCTCTCTCTCTCTCTCTCTCTCTCTCTCTCTCTCTCTCTCTCTCTCTCTCTCTCTCTCTCTCTCTCTCTCTCTCTATATATATATATATATATATATATATATATATATATATATATATATATATATATATATATATATATATATATATATATATATATAATCAGGAAAGTGTTGACTTCTGGCAAGATGGATACGTAGAACAAATAGGACGACGAAAAGGACGTGATACATATTCAGCTTTATTTACAGCCAACGTTTCAAAGCATGGCTTCATCATAAGGGCTAAAATACAGAAATAACAACAATTAAAATCAATACAAAGGACTCAGTAAAATTATTAACGTTAAAATATAGATATTAAAACCGAAACATAAAAGTTAAAACCAACCTAACGCCTCAAGAAAAGAAAACTGAGTGACCAAGAAGGGCACCAGAGGGACAGAAGAAGACTATTCAAAGATGGAACCAGTTGTTTGATGGTTAACGACTCGAGGATATGGAGAGTTTCATCAGCAGCTTGCTCTAAGATTTCAAAATCGTCATAGGAAATACAAGCTTTGCATTGTTTAGAATGTTCCCCTATGTTAGAAAACTCCTTACTTAATGTACACCCTGTTCTACGGCTAACGCCACGATGAGAGTCAACTCGCACTTTCAGCATTCTTTTGGTGGATCCGACGTAAGTCCCGAGATTACATCTCGGGCAAGTATACTTATAGACTACCAAAGAACGCATAAGGTCGGGAACAGTGTCTTTAAATTTAAAAAGAGAGCCAATTGTTCATGGATTCCTTAGAACAGGTTTGGGATTGAGACAGTAAAAGTATTTCTTTAAAATCTGCCTCAGCGTGGTTAAAAATTTTTTCATCGTTAGTAAAAGGCAAGGAAACATAAAAATCAAGTTTAGGTACTGCAGGTACAGGAAGTTTTGGTTGAAATTTATTATTCAAGAATTTTTTTAGATATTTCTCAAATAAAAGTTTAGGGTAGCAGTTATTTTGAAAGTATTTTCTTTAGCCCTGATGATGAAGCCATGCTTTGAAACGTTGGCTGTAAATAAAGCTGAATATGTATCACCTCCTTTTCGTCGTCCTGTTTGTTCTACACACACACACACACACACATATATTGTTCTATATATATATATATATATATATATATATATATATATATATATATATATATATATATATATATATATATATATATATATATATAATCACGAAAATAAAATATGGAGCGTAATGAATATATATAAATAAAGACAAAATCCACGAAGGAAAGAGAAACAATGGAGTGCTGCTATTTGGGAAGACCAGAAATAGAAATTAGCGGTATTTTGTAGATGCTGCATTATTTCAGTTATATAAGAGAGGCCCTGGCTTACATAACACCTTGTCAGTCATGTTGACAATAAGAGTGTTTGTCCTTCTTATGCAGTGTACTCGTTGCTTTCAAATCATTTTATCATTTTGGATTGCAACTCCAGAATTCAGCATTGTTTTTTATCACTGGCCACTGATACGGGAAGAATTTCTCTCTCTCTCTCTCTCTCTCTCTCTCTCTCTCTCTCTCTCTCTCTCTCTCTCTCATATATCTTGATGTTTCGTTGGTATTACCTCAAGATCCTTTGCATATGCCGTGAGATTGGACAAAAGTGTCTGCATGAAAAAACACTTCGGAAAAAGGGCCTTTATATTCGCCGTGGATTTTATGGAGGTAACTTAAGAAAAAAAAAAAACTCGAAAATTATGCCAGTTTTATGAATTCGCTGCCCGACTGATGCTTCTTCTTCCCTTATCGCATTGCCCCATTGTTCAGAACTTCGTATCAACTTTGGACGCGGAGCGTCTGGTTTGGACCACTAATTCCATATCGAAGTTTCCACCCATGTTACGTAAGCTACTTTCCCCCTTGGGCGCAAAGCACGCCCTTCTCTGCGTCGAGTACTCTACCTGGCCTCCATCCAGTGATACGATTTAATAAAGATCAGGTCGTAAGCAGTCAGTTTGGTTTTCGAAAGTCGAGTTACTGAGGCAACCTCGCTATATATTTTGGATCATATCTCTTTATTAAGTCATTGATGTCGGAGACTCCTCTAGGGCAGACCCGAATAGCTTTATGGTAGTTATTTTGAGAGTGGCTGATATGTTTGTTGACTGGATTGATACTCGTGTTTCATCGGCATTATTTGTGGAATCTGAAAGAGGAATTTGAGTGCCACACCTTGTTCGAGTATCTCCATCACTGCTATCACGTAGTTTGGATGACTTTGCAGGCAGAAAAAAAACACGTAGGGGGTTAGTGCCGTCAGTGCACCTCACGCGATGCACTGTACTGCAACCCATTCATTCCTTTTACCGTACCTCCATTCATATTATCTTTCTTCCATCTTGCTATCCATCCTTTCTTAATAATTATTTCATAGTGCAACTGCTAGGTTTTCTTCCTGTTACACCTTTTAAACTTCCTTTACTCTCAGTTTTCGTTTCAACGCTGAATGACCTCATATTGTCCCAGCGCTTGGCCTTTGTCCTAAATCTTATATTCCTTATATTCCTTCCAGACAGGAGAATCAGATCAGTAGGGAGTAAAATATTTTATCAAAGTTGAATTCTCAAGTTTATTTCAGTGAAGGAGTAACCGTCTTCCAGTTGCATACTTTCTCTTGAGAGCCTCTTAAACAATTTTATCCCAGTATTGATTTCCTTTCTTCCATTTATTTCCGTTATTTTTAACCTAAAATGGAATTTTTTCTTTAATTTATTCCATTATTTTAAACTTAAAATGGAATTTCTTTATTGTATTTATTTCCATTAATTTAATCTAGTTATTTCCTTTCATTGACTTCGGTTATTTTTATTCTAAAATGGATTTCCTCTCTTCCACATATTTCCATTACTTTAACCTAAAATGGAATATCTCTCTTTCGTCTGTTTCCATTATTTTTCATTTCATAACTTCATAGACCTTTCTTTCATATAATTCCATAAATTTTTCATTGTACAATCAGCATGTAATTTATTCCTTCTTTGTCATATGTAAAATTAGTTTAAAAAGAGATACGAACTGACTAGAGGATTGTTGGGACCATCTTGTTGACAGTTTGATTTTCTTTATATCCAGGTTTTCTTTGCACTTATCTTTAGGAATCTCGACAGCTTCTAAAGATAATTTTCATCAGCGTCCCCTGCGTAAAGAGTATAGTACCGGTTTAAGATTGAGCGAGCGACTGAGTGACTGTTGATTGGCAGTACATTCAGATTCGAGAGCTGTTACAAGGATTCATCATTCCTCCTCTTACTACTACTACTACTACTAACACTATTTTACGACGATAGCAACGTAGTGAGTTTATTACTTACAAAAGGTTCAGGTTTCTTATCCTTTTTTACTTTATTTTTAAATAATGTAATCTTTCTTTGGGCAAAACTTATGTTCAGAGGTTGATGCTCTTTCTGAAGATTTCGTCTGAAGTCACATTTCATTAAAACAGAATTTCTTTAATATATTTTTTTTTATTTAATAGATTTATCAAGATCATCGTCTGTCCTGTCTTTGGCTGGTGATTCCTCCTTTCAGTATCGTGTACTGTCTAAAACGAATTACTCTTTTGTAAACTTTGATCTCGAAACCACGGTATATTTTATTTGGGGGATTTAAGTTCTTCTGAAATTAGAAAATACATATTTTTATGCTTGCATATTTTCAGTCTGTTTTACGTGGTTTCGTGCATTCACTATTAAGAATGTTTTAGGTATTTTAGTGACTTAAGGCGCGTCATATTCTTTGAATACTGATGCTGTCAGGAAAAAAAGTACCAAGAGGAATCCCCAGTAATTGTTGAGTCTTTGGACAGGGAGCGGAATGTTAAAAAAGACAAAAAAAAAAAGATAAGAAAAAAGAAAAGCGTTGCTGAGTCGTTGGGAGGAATGCGCATAGCCGACAGCAGGTTTGCGGAGATGAAAATAATTTTGAATTTTGAGGCACAAAGAGAGAGAGAGAGAGAGAAGGAAGAAGACTGGCAGTGAGTACAACGTAACTGTAAAACAAATGTGACGGTGTCGCCCAAATCACGTGTAATTTATCAAGTGACGAATCAGAGGAAGAATCTCAGAAACTACGGGATTGCACTAAATAAATATTTGGCGAAATTTCGAGAATATTGTAATTAAGATTTCAGGTATTTTTGGTAAACTAGCTGCTGGGAACGCAAGGATTACATGCAGAAGTATTATCCGGTTATGACAGACTTACTTCATAAGAATTATGATTAGAGTTATGCAACAGACAGGTACCAAATGTGCAGCGAATCGTAAAACAAGGAATTGTAACGATGGGTCTAAAAATTCGTGAGATTTTATCGTAAGTCTGACGGGAATCATTCAGTAAATGAGAGATAATATACAACGTTAGAGTGGAAATTGAGACAGTAAATGAGAGATAATACTAAACTTTGGAGGAAGAGATTGAGAGATTTCGAAACAGAACTGACCGTGGTTACTGACTCTTAGCGGTTGCAAGTAACATTTGGTCCCGAGAATATTCAGTCAATGGGAAATAGACAATGAAAAAATCGAGGCTTGGACGTTACACAAATTTACCTGATATAAGCCGTGTAGAAAATGGGGAGCATGTTGTTGTTGCTGTTGATTAAGATAGCTTTATGCCAGCACGGTCTCTTGCTCATAGAGCAGCCCGCAAAATGGAGAGCAGAAATTGATTGATATGAAGGATGATATTAAGAAATGGATGAAAATGAAACAGGTGAAATTAAATGAAGATGAAACCGAACGTCAGATTGTAGGAAAAGGAATGATCTTAGAAGGCGGGGGAAGGTGGGTGGGGCCGTTGAGCCTCAGCTTCTGAGGTGCTGTGATTAATGGGTCGAATTCAGTCAAAGATTTGCGAGAAGTGCCAGACAGTAATCAGTCCTTGAAATTGGCGAGACTTTGACTCGAAGAGCATTGCATTTACAAAGAGGTATTATGACGAGCATATATTTAGAATGTCCATTCGTAATTATATCGTTAGTGGGTAAGGTTATTGGAATTCGATGGAACTGAGAGCTTTTGAAAACTCTCCTATTTAAGAAGAGATTTAAAAACATTTCCATTTAGTGACTGCTGCACCAGTGAGAACAGGATTAACGTTACAGAAACTAATACAGCCTGCATAGCATGTTTTGTTATGAAATAGTCCGGTAATAAATTGAACAAAGTAAGCAAGGAAGTCTTGAACAGATCATATGTTCACATTTCTGGATCTGGCTTCAACATAGAGGTGTTTTTTTTTCCAGTGCCGTATGTTCTTTTCGTCTCTCCAGTTACTACGCTTCGTCTCGACCTCACCCAACCTAGTTTGGAGCATTATTCTTTTATCGCTTCCTCCTTCGTAGTTGTAGCAGAATTGGTTCCAAGGCGATCTGCATAAGTAATGACCCCGCCCTTACCTCTTTAGCATTACTTTCTACAGGCACTGTTTCTGTCAGTTTTTATTTTGGCAGAGAGACCCTTTGCTCTCTCTTGGGTTGAACTTATTCGACATCTCTGTGGAATCATTGATCCTTTGATCACTCTTGTTTGTCATTTATTTATCAGTAATCCTAAATAGTTACTCGTTGTTTGCGATTTATTATGCCCTCGATACTGCTGAATTTGGGAAGTCAATTCATTATTATTATTATTATTATTATTATTATTATTATTTTAGTGGATGAAACCTGTTCAAATGGAAGAAGCACACAGGGATCATTGATTTGAAATTCAAGCTTCCAAAGAGTGTTGGTTTCAACCTCCCACCGCAGTCCCCACACTGCAGCAGTAACTGATCATGATATAGAGCCAGTGATTTTTCACCGCCCTGGGGGAGGCGCACGACACTAACCACTGTACCAGCGGACCAGTTCAGTTTTCTGTGATTTCAAAATGTTATTTTTTTAAAGGTTGCGTATATATTTTGTTCCCCATCTTTAGCAGCTTCTGTCATGCTTAGGAATATCATCATGTTCGTTGTAGACCAGTGTTAGATATACCTGAATTTTTGAAATGTCAATGGAAGTGTGTTCAATCAGATGGTTAGCTCCAACTTTGACCCATCACCTGCAGCTGTGGGTTCTGTCCTTGATCGTCTGTGCAGCAGCTGATTTTATGAGGTTAATGATATGCCGCCACTCGCCCTTGATACCTTTAGTGTTGTTTAGCTGATGAAGTAGCTTTTGCCGCTGCAGATTCTACAATGGAGGGTTTATAAATCAAGTTCATTTGTTTATTATGGTAAGCTTCCTGTAGGGAGGGTAGTGCCGTCAGTGCACCTCATGCGGTGCACTTTAGGCATTACCTAAGGTTCTTGGCAGCGTGCCCTCGGCCCGTAGCTCCAACCCCTTTCGCTCCTTTTACTGTACCTCCTTTCATATTCTCTTTCTTCTATATTACTTTCCACCCTCTCCTAACAAATGTTTCATAGTGCAACTGCGAGGTTTTCCTCCTGTTACACCTTTCAAACCTGTTACTGTCAATTGCCGTTTCAGTGCTGAATGGCCTCATAGGTCCCAGTGCTTGGCCCTTGGCCTAAATTCTGTATTCAGTTCAATTCTATTCTATTATGGTACGCTTAAATTCGTTGATTTTGACGGGTTTATTCTTAACTCTTAAGTTAGAAAACTTTATGATGTATCTTATCTTCATACAAATTATTTATCTGGCATAATGTTGACTGGATTTGAAACTGAGTAGAGCAACGATTATAAATATTTAGGATTAACTGTCGCGAATAAGTTTGTGCTTCTTCTAAACACGGAAATAACGCCGTCCTGAATGTAATCGGTACGGCATGTACGTTTGTCATTCTAATCACTCTCATCTCTACATGTTTGAGTGGGGCATTGTTTAAATATTTAAAGTAAACTAATATGAATAACTTTTTCGTTTTCATCTAATCGTATAAATAACAGCGTTTGGAATGTAGTTCGCTAGACAGACACATTTGTCATTGTATCCACCTTCATCTTTATGTTGTAACATTCTAGGAAAACGGTGATGTTTTAGTCTTCCAGAAATAGACATCTTTATGCTGGGAAGTGGGTGTTGGGGATACGTCCGCCATCGCAAAACCAGTTTGTATACGAGAAAAAGGTAAAAAAAAAAAAAAAATTGTTGAGAGCTTACTAGGGAGGTCGTCTGGTTGATTAGAGGCTCATCGTGAGCACTAGTCACGAATCTTTGGGAATTGTTAACACCCCTGAGCCATTTGCAGTAGAGTGTGTCAGTTCCTCAGAAAACTTCCAAGCGGCAAACTTAAGGAATTTTTATAGCTAATTCATCCCCTAAGTACCTTGAATTGGAACTGTTATTGCCTAGCTTTGGTGTATAATGTGGAGAGGAATTGAATTCAATATAGAATTTAGGCCAAAGGCCAAGCACTGGGACCTATGAGGCCATTCAGCACTGAAACGGAAATTGACAGTAAAAGGTTTGAAGGTGTAACAGGAGGAAAACCTCCCAGTTGCACTATGAATCAACTGTTAGGAGAGGGTGGAAAGTAAGATGGAAGAAAGAGAATATAAAAGGAGGTACAGTAAAAGGAACGTAAAGGGTTGCCTACAGTGCACCTCACGAGGTGCAATGACAGCACTAACCCCCAATGTGGAGAGGAGAGAGAGATTTCTCTCACCAGAAGATTCTTTCACATGACGACTTGCGAAAGGACTTAATGCAAACACTGCTTGTGTCAACTGGATCATCTTGAATACCCGGTTGAGTTTCCTTTTATGTTCCTGAATTGGATTATTTGCTTTGACCCATCCTAAGGCTATAAAGTTATTGCGTTTTGCCTTCGTTATTCTGAATTATTCCTCAACAATGGTCTACAGATATGGCTTACTAAATTTATACCTACCGTCGTCCAAATTACGCCAGCTTATGGATGGTACATTGTGTCCCTACTCTCCTTTATATTACCATCATCTTAATAGTATTGGGACACAAGCAGTAATAAATAATAATAATAATAATAATAATAATAATAATAATAATAATAATAATAATAATCCGTTTTTATTATTTTCTGAGATAACTGCAACAAGCCATTACTAATTGTTTTCTAAGATTATTGTAACGAGTTAACAGTTCTTACCTTACTTTATTTTATTTTTAACATATTTTTTCTGAAAACTTCAAAAACGACCACAGGCTTCTTACCTGCAGTGGTAATAATAAAATATTTTTTATACGTCCATTTTAACTTCACAGTAAAATGCAATTTCGTCTCAAAATCATTATCTGTTATTTTCTAAGAATATTTTTTTTACCCTAGTTTCTTATTTAATTTTATCTTGAACTTACTTCAACTTGTATTTTAATATTTTACTTACATTATATTTATTTATTTGATAATTTATCTCTTCTTCCTACTGCTCTCCTCTTTCTGTATTTCCCATCACCTTCTGTTACTTCTTTTGAATGAACACCATATCGTTTGGAAGCTTGAATTTCAAGTCAATGGCCCCTGTGATGGGCTTCTTCCATATGAATAATGCTCATCTTCTGAATAATAATGATAATAATAATAATAATTGAATAATAATAATAATAATAATAATAATAATAATAATAATAATAATAATAATAATAGGAACCATATTTTTGGAAAAATATTGAATTTCAAGTCAGTGGCCCAGTGTGATGATGGCTTGTTCCGGATGAATAGTGTTCATCTTTCATAATAATAATAATAATAATAATAATAATAATAATAATAATCTATAATAATAATAATAATAATAGGGAACCATATGTTTGGGAAGCTTGAATTTCAAGTCAGAGACACCTTTGGTGGCTTGTCCCTTGAATAATAATATATGAATAATAATAATAATAATCTTCTTGAATAATAATAATAATAATAATAATAATAATAATAATAATAATAATAATAATAATAATAATAATAATAATAATAATAATTCTCAAAACTTCTAAGTCGACCACAGGTTTCGCGTTCAAAACAAGCATTCTATGAGG
Source organism: Macrobrachium rosenbergii (assembly GCF_040412425.1). Taxonomy (NCBI): domain Eukaryota; kingdom Metazoa; phylum Arthropoda; class Malacostraca; order Decapoda; family Palaemonidae; genus Macrobrachium; species Macrobrachium rosenbergii. The sequence goes on along the minus strand of NC_089744.1, from coordinate 77,976,911 downwards.
AAGTGCGTGTGTTTAAGTTATGGAAAGTGCGTGGGATGTCACGCGAAAATTTTAAACCGTGGAAGGGAATGCGAATTTTGGGTCCGCAAATGGACCGCGAAAAATTTGGTGGAAGCTGTTGGGAAACTTTATTTTGGTGTGGAAAGTTGGCTTTGGTTGCCTCAGTCATCTTAAAAGAATTAAAAATGAGCGGACACGACCTCAAAACCATTCCTTTGCATGAACGTTATTTTAAGAGGCATAAATGAAGTAAGTGCTGTTCATTTATTTGTTTAAATATTTATTTATTTATTTGTTTATTTATTTTATTATTATTATTATTATTATTATTATTATTATTATTATTATTATTATTATAGTTTGTAAGGAACTTGGTGATTTCAACATGAAAATAATTTATGAATTGGCACTTGGTTATTACAGTATTCATAAATTTCGCTCTCTCTCTGTGTGTGTGTGTGTATGTGTGCTGTTTTATAGTATCTAACGACATAGCTGATTTTTAGCTGAAGCTAAATTTATGAATCGGAACTTCGTGATTACAGTATTCATAAAATTGCCCCCCGCCCCCCTCTCTCTCTCTCTCTCTCTCTCTCTCTCTCTCTCTCTCTCTCTCTCTCTCTCTCTCTCTCCTTTTCTGCAAGCTGAAGAAAAGATCGTGATGTGGAACTGTGGAATGGTTTAGTTCTTAGTCTTGACTGTGCATACTTTCGTAAGCTCACTTTTCTAAACATCCGTGTAAAGATCCTTGTGGCAAGTTCAACATTTTCCCCGCGTGCTCAGCTTAACTGGAGGTGGTTTGAAGCATTCTGAAAAAAAAAAAAAAAAAAACACTCATCTTCAGGTTTTCCCTGAGTCCGAATCACTTAAGATTTATCTTAATTTTTTTTATATATACTAAGGTGTCGTCACAGCATCAGACTCCTCTGCCAACGGCTGTATGAGAACTCAAGGAAATATGTGTAAAATGAAAGCGATGTTAAATGCAAAAGAAGAGTTTTATTAAAAAGAAGATACAAGAAACTTGTGTACAGCCAGTCTAGCATGATTGTACATGAGTGGGAATGTATAGAAAATGCGAATTAAAGAACACCCTGCCTAACAATTAACAATTAAACTCTAACTATAGATAGAACATATATCTCAGTGTGACGAAGAAGACCTTTGTCTTGTAGACCAGGGGTCACCAACCTGCGGCTCTTTCAAGACGCTTGTGCGACTCCAAACTCTGAACAAATACCTTTTTATCCATTTAAAACAAAACAAAACAAAAAAATTATGTAACACTTAAGACAATATCTGATTAAATTTTATTCAATTTTAAAAGCATATTAGTGGGATATTTTAATTTCTCCAAGATACTAATTACCCTTTTTTGTGATATAGATCATCATTCATTATCGACGTATGTCATGTCAACGCTACTGCATATTTTCATTTTAAATTATCAGATACAATAAACTTTTGCAATGTCCTGTTGTATACAGTTGCTAACCAGTTCATGTCCCTCTTCTTTCTTTTATGAGGACTCTAGTTAGATCAATTTTGTTGTAAGGGTTCATTTGACTTTTTTAAAGGAACTCTTAATTACATTATTGTTTGTAATGGTTTGCTAATACACGAAGTAATCATGCTTAGTTGCATTCAGGATGCAAGGCTGACCATGAGTCATATGGGCCGAATACGTACATAAGCAGAAATCTAAGAAACATCAGATGGAAAATGTTACCCAGCACTTTTATATGCATATTGAGAACACGTCATCAGGAACCATGCGCGCTTGATAAGCACCGGAGCCCTTTGTAGTACCTGGGCTTTCACTTTCACTTAATTCTTGGGGAACTGTGCTCATGTAACACGCGAGGTCTTGTGAATCATGTGTATGGTACTACAGTAGTTACTGCACGCACGCACACATATTCTTTTAGACGTGTGTATACGCTTCTGATATGAAAACCTCCTTTCATTTGTGCTGGTACTTTTTATTTTCTCATTTTTTCAAAGCTCATTTCTCAGACTGCCTTATTTTTTCCTCGAACTCAGCCTTCAACTGTTCATCTCTTTAACCCCAGTCCTTATGATTTCTGGCCCGCAGGGAGGCAGTGCCGTCAGTGCACCTCATGCGGTGCATTGTAGGTGTTACTTAAGGTTCTTTAAATTGTTTCTTCGGCCCCTAGCTGTAACCCCTTTCATTCATTTTGCTGTACCTCCGTTCATATTCTTTTCTTCCTTCTTGCTTTCCACCCTTTCTTAACAATTGATACATAGTGCAGCTACGAGGTTTTCCTCCTGTTACACCTTCCAGACCTTTTAATTGCCTATTTCCGCTTCATCGCTGAATGATCTCATATGTCCCAGACCTTGGCCTTTGCCCAGAATTCTGTAGTCTATTCTATTCATGATTTCTTGTATTAGTTCTACTAGGGCCAGTAGACCAACTGGAATTGTGGATGTGGTAACATTTCAAATACCCAGTGCTTTATCAGGCCTTAAAGAGAAGAGAGATAAGAAAGGGAGACACTGTAGACAAAATCAATAGACTTGTCTCCTGACGAACGCGTAGAAAAAAGAAGAAAAAAAACGAGGGAATAGAATTGCACGCCACTGAACATGGGAGAGGAGAAACAAAGTCTGAATATACCACCTATGGAATACCGAGACGTGTATTTTTGGGCAGATGTAGCACATACGAAAATCAAATGAGTTTGTGCTGGCGTTGACTTTGTGAGAAACGTTTAACGTAACAAGTGAAGCTTAGAAAATTTCTTACAGCTATTAAATTGGTGATCCAACCGAACAGTTGGCTGCATAACTAGATATGTTATTCTTATCAAGATGGTATAACAAGTCCTATATCTGCCAGTCACCATTTTATAAGATAGATATTTGCAATTACAGGGTTTCCTTTAAAAATATATAATGATTCTTTCAGTTTTGGTTTTCTGTAAAAGAAAACTATTGTCCCCGCTTTGTCTGTCCGTCCGCACTTGTCTATCCGCCTTAGATCTTAAAAACTACTGAGGCTAGAGGGCTGCAAATTGGTATGCTGATCATCCACCTTCCAGTTATCAAACATACCAAATTGCAGCCCTCAAGCCCCAGTAGTTTTTATTTTACCTGTGGTTTAAAGTTAGCCACAATCGTGCGTCTGGCAACGATATAAGGCAGGCCACCACCGGGCCGTGGTTAAAGTTTCATGGGCGGCTACACATACAGTATTATACTTGTATCGAGACCACCGAAAGATAGATCTATTTTCGGTGGCCTTGATTATACGCTGTACAGAAAACTCAATTGCGCCAAAGGAACTTCAGAGCATTTTTTACTTATTTTCTATTGGTTTCGTGTAAAACGGTGCTGGTCTTACCTCTTAAAAGTTATTTTCTCCAGTCCCACTCAATCGTTTTGGTTGATAATTAGGTAACCACATGTATATGACAATTCTTTGATTTGCTATACTTATTTAATTGTATATAACATTTTCTTCTTTGGTTAGGAATCTTCTAGATATTAATTGGTGTCCACTTAGTGGTAATAATATTTTTCATTAGCATGTCTTTTTTTCCAATATATTGATTTATCTGCAAGGTTTCCCAAGCCCAAGAAGGTACAAAACGTTAATATCTTATAAATGAAACTAAGGATATCAGTTCATTTTATGGAAAAGCTTGGCTTTCCTTAAATTACCGTTAGTCAAGAAAGCCACACCAAGATCCTCAATAGAACCTCAGTTTGTAAGAGATCCAGTTACAGGAAAAAAAAAATCTTTACTCTGGTAGATTTGAAGACGTGGAAGAATTCTTATTGATAATTCTTAAGTCAGTTTAGGTCTGAATCTTACCTTAAAATCTTAAAAAAAAAATTGGTCTACCAGTTTCTAGAGACAGAAAGTTTACATATTATACAGCTATAAAATATTTTCCAGCAATCTTAAAGGCACAAATCAAAGGAGGTGGGCAGAGCTAAGAAAAGTTGTTGGTTTTAGTTAAAACTGGTTATTACTAATAAGAAACTGATTTGCTTTTAATAAGATGTTCATGATTAGAGAAACAAAGAAGTGGACCAGCCTTACAAATGTATCTTTATAAATAAAAACAGTAATTTTCAGCAATTTTAGAATGCCACCTGTGACATTTCACACCTTGTCTCATTTTACCCCTTGCTAATTCTGAAAAATCGAACATTACTAACAAATACCTACTAAGAAGTTTCTTTGTATTGTTCCTTGGAATCTACTGACGGCTAAGTAGTTGAAGAGAGACCACACTCCTCCCTTTTCCCCACCTTTCATTCTGCACGGTATAAATTAATTTTTAAGTAATAAATGCCTATCTTTTAGAAAATAGTTCGATTAATTACAGCTTAATCCTAAGTTTACTCTTTTTCCAAAGGTATGAGTGCTTACTTGCGCCAAGGGACAACATTGAAGGCTATTTTGGGACTGCCCCCAAGATGACAAATGTGCTCCTGATCATTATGTCTGAACACAGGTAGCTACACCATTATTTGCCCAAGATGCCTCCGTAAGGGCCCCACTTCCGAGAACCTTCCAGATCGTCACGTACCTTCAACATTGCATCGATCTCTTCATGAACCGAGGTTGCCAACAGCACATCGTTATATTTCTTTCTGTCTTGATCGTAATATTTGAAGTCAATTTTGCTGTCAAACTACACCGAGAATTAGTCTTTATTAAATGTAGTCTTTTGCCAGACTTTACCTAGGAGACAGGGTCACTTTATGAAATCAGGATAGTGTAGCATAGATGATTGGTTTGCTTGCTTTTGAACTGAGAGGACCTGGAAGCTTACATTTTCTTAATGCCACAGTCTAATAGTTACTGTACCATCTTATTCATTAAAGCCTAGAAACATTCCCAGCATCACATGCTGTGAAATATCACAGATTTTCAGTCATTTTTATTTTCATATGCATACAAACCAGAGCCATCTATGTAAGAGTATTCCTCAGTGTGAGCTGGAATCTGTTATTGAAGTCTGGCAGCTATGACAACACGGGCTGGTTAAGGTGGGACACGATAGAAGGCTCTGGTTTGGATATGTAAGAAAAATACAATTTATTTTTAAATTAGTAATTTGTTCCTACAGGAATGTAAACAGGAATGTAAACCATTGCTTTAGATAGGAGACTCACCCCTTAGGTGGGAAGATAGCCTCCAACTGATTGGAATGATCATGAGCAGAGCAGCAATAACTCTTGTAACCTCCTATACAGTCTGGCATAGAGATCCAAGATTACTAGGGCCTTAGCTAGATTGAGATGTATCTAAACTCTTGTTATAGGAAAATTGAGAACCAAATGCTGCCCTGCAGATAGGGTACCACAGTTTATAAGATGGCCAGTATCTGAGTTAATTGAAATTGATGGGTCCAGATAATAGCTTTACCAACCCCACCTCCTTTGTCAGAAGGGAGAGCTGAGGAAGTGAGCATATAACCTGAAGCTATAAGATAGGATTCTCGATTATGAAGAGGCCTGTCCAGCACATACCCAGCCAGACTGCTGCCTTCCAGTTGATGGCAGAAAGGAGGAGAGAGAGAGAGAGAGAGTGTGTTACTCACCCATTCAATCTCCACATGTATGCCACTGAGTACTTTAAGCGAGATTTTTTTGTCCATGAGGAGTTTGGAGGCTACCTTACCTGATGAGAAGCCACTACAGGTGCTTGAGAAGGTTCCAAGAACTTGTGGGCAATATTCTTTGAGTTAAAATAAGGTAAAGGTAGTCAGGTACCTCCAGAAACCTGCCCTCATTACCTGTGAACCAAAATGTTCCCTGAACAGCTAGGGGCAGGCTAATGCCTCAGGTTACAAGAAATATCACACAGACTTGACAACCCTCCTCTACCCAGGATGAATTATATGTCCATTTGATCACTATGAAGCCAGAAAGATAAGGTGTTCTTGAACACAATCACCTTATGCCTGATGGTACTACAAAATAACCCTGACACTAGCCTATGAGGTAAGACTCTCACGAATAGTGCCTCAGGGCTTGCACAGGGAACAAAACATCTCAGTTGGTTCCCCCTAACAAAGTCTTGGAGGGAGGGGACCAAGGGGTTCATGAGTCTCTCTTCAGAAACTAATAGCGTTCCAAGTTTGCCAAGAGCTCATTAACAATAACAAAGGAACTCCAAGTTACAAAAGGCTTGCAACTCATCAGCATGCTAATAGAAAGTTAAGGCCAACGGAACAAGTCAGGATGAAATCTCAATCCAAGGTCTGACCTAGGACATTTGAGAGGTCAAGGCTAACAAGGTGGGGAAGACTGTTCAAAACTCCTTTGAGCATGGACAACTCTACCAAGGAAGAAAAGTCCATACCTTCAGTCAGAAGACCTGGCTCAAGGCTGAGCAATAGGCTTCACTGCGGGGACTGAAAGGAGTTTTTCTAAACAAAAGTGGACAAGTCATTCCATAATCTGCAGCAAAGCAGCTCTAGAGAGAGACTGCATGTATAACACCAGTCAGAGAAGATGGTATGTAGTGGCTGAGGCTACCTCAACATGTGGCTAACAGAGGAAAGTGGGCGATGGGAATCTCTGGATGCTTTAACCAGAAAAGTTAAGATTTTGAAAAAAAACTTGGTGTAAGGCCAACTAGGAGCTACCAGGGTTATCCAAGACCTGGAGTGACAAACACTCAGTTTATCACTTGTCAAATCAGATGAACAGGAGGAAAGGCGAAGATGTTATGGTGTTCCAGGGACTACTGGGAGGCATTTTCCAAGATACCTCAGGGTCTTGAACAAAACTAACCCCGTGTAGGGGGGCAGTTCCATCAATGCACCTCACATGGTACATGGTAAGCATTACTTAAGGTTCATTGCAGCATTCCTTCAGCCCCAAGCTGCAACCCCTTTCATTCCTTTTACTGTACCTCTGTTCATATTATCTTTCTACCATCTTACTTTCCACCCTCTCCAAACAGTCATTTCATAATGCAACTGCAAGGTCTTCCTCCTATTGCATCTTTAAAACCATCTTTACTCAATTTCCTTTTCAGCACTGAATGACCTCACAGGTCCCAGTGCTTGGCCATTAGCCTAAATTCTATATTCCATATCCAACTGAACAAAAGAGAAGAATATCAGGAGCTTTCCATAACTGTGTGGCTACAGGTATATTACTAGGGTTCAATAAAGTTCTAAAAACCTTCTTCCCCATGCAAGCGAGACCAGTTGGTCCTTACTTACTGCCAAAACATTTCTAGCAGCCAGTGACGGGGTTTACCAGGGTGATAGCTCAGTGTCATTGTGTACTCCTCACTTGAGAATCAACTTTGCCAGCTGACAAGAGATAAAATGAAATGTACCCCTCATTTGTTGACATAAGCTACTACGGTTATGTTGTCGCTATGAATGCTTGCAGAGCTAGAATTCTTGCTCACATTTCCAAGATGTTGATACAGTATACAGATGAGGTTTGTCTTAAATCCACACACCTGAGGTCGACAGACCACTCAAATGAGTGCCCCATCCCTTCTTCAGTGTCTGAAAACAGCAGCAGCTCTGGAGGTGGGGAGATCAAGAGAACTCTTACTCCCACTAGGAGGTTCCAGTCATCCAGTCACCAAGTAGGGTCCTCCCTTGGTTCCTACTAAAGGAAACGAGCTGAGAGGGAGGGTGACATGAGACTAATGCTGCTTCAGTTGCCACTGAAGCAAGTGTGGGTGGAAGCACTTATGAGGAATGGGCTCTATCCCTTCCCTAATAGTATGACAGGCATTGCCCTAATCATGGCAGATGGAAAGGGGAACTGCAAACCTCAACACCTATCTTCTGCCTTCTCCCCCTTACTTTACTTCCTAGGTAGAGCTGGAAGGGAAGGCTGAAAGGGCTGGGAAGGCTCCTGGCCCTTCCTATAAGAATAAGTTTGGGTTCACTGTCTGTCTCATGGTGGGGAATTACACCCGCCCCCCCACATCAAAAACAGACAGCATGGCTGACCCTGGAGGCTTATTTGTTACCCTGGAGGACTTGAAGGAATACGGTGGATCAAGGTGTCCCACCTGGTTATCAAAGACCTCTTCTCGACAGCTGCCTCCATTTTGGATGGAATATGTGATTTAGGCATAACGCCAAGCACTGGGACCCATAGGATCATTCAGCGCTATGATGAGAATGAATGAAAATGGGAATCATATAAATTTATAATGAGTTTATCTAATAGTTTTTAACTTCTTATTATTAGCAAGAAAGGGAGATGCGAATAGAGATTTGTTCTTCGACCTGCTCTGTAGAGCAAGACTACCCTCAGCTGAACTAGTCAGGAGAAAAGCACAGTTGCAAGCAGTCTGCATCTTCTGGCATGTCAACAGTGGGAAAGGAACATGCTTAATCTGCTAGACAGCAGGGAACCTTCTGATTTACAGATCAGACTGTTAAACTGATCAGACACCATCAGCAAGCAGTGACCTGATCAGTCAGAATGATTGCTTTGCCTTCAGTATGCTCTACTGTATTGACAAAATGGTCTCTACAAAAGAACAATGTTTGCTTCCCACAAGATCATTAAACTTTTGAGCCAAACAAGCTCTCAATTCCATGACTGCCTGAAGGTGTTCTGAAGGAGAAGAATCCTCAGGACTTAACAGATTCCCCAAAGGGAGAGTTGGTTACTCTCCTTAAAGAATGGCTGACACACCAGTTTGCCCTGGAGGGCACTCATGGACTGTGGACAAACAATCTGACCTAGCGCTAATGACCGCTTAGTAATGATTTGAAGTTAACTCATAATCACTTCAACTTGTCTCTCGTAGGATAACAAGCCAAGGCTGAATAGTAATTGCAGTTCACAATTCCTTATTATTTTCAATGACTGGGCAACACCAAACTAGAAGCTTTGGACAAGCAGTCATGTGCTTTTGTCACAGATGTGCACACCTGGAGTCATAGATGAACCAGGAACACCCAAGTATCTGCATGATCACGTGCATGCAGCTCACCACAACACTTAGCAGTGACTTTCCATTCATCATATAGATCACCATCAACCTTGTGTGTGCTTGCACACATACCTAGCGAGAAGGTAGCACCAACTTTTGCGTGTACCTCTGCAGAAATATAAACAGCAGTTTCAAACAGTGTTTGTTTTTGTTAGTAAACCAGAAGACATTCATTCTGAATCATACACACAGAAACCTGTCAACCCTACCTACAGTTGTCATCCCACCACAAGTGAGCAAATGCAGTCAACAACACTCAAACAAGGAATGTGGTTACTATAATGACAGAATCTGTGAGGGCTTAACAGATGACCTCTTCTTCCCAGTGGAAAGCAGCAGCTCAATGCTGAGGAGGAGGAAGAAACTGTGCTTGATTTTCTTCACCTTATTTCACCCACAGGTCTTACTCCCCTCAGTTTCAGTAGAAGACATGGTGAGGCAGGAAGCAGCATTGGACTTGTCTCTCTGTACCTGCACAAAAGTACAAACAGGGGAAGATTTTAGGACAGTCCTCATGTTTTGGAAGTAAATGGTGGTGGGGGGGTGGCGGGGAGAGACTGGTTCATGAGCACACTTAAGGTACCATGTTAATCCTACCTACAGCAGATGTCCCTTCACAAGGGAACAAATACTGTCACCAACCCTGGGAAGTCACTTAAAAGTCTGACAGAACTTTTTGTGAGGGGGCTTCAGACACTACTAATCCTTCCCACAGAAGGACGAGAGATGTACTAGCATTTCATCACATTCTGCTGCCTTACTCTCCTCAGGAAGCAGTGTTGGAGGAGTAAGGCCTGTACTCGGTACCACTTGGGTATCCACACAGGTAAAACAAATGCTGCCAGAGGCTCCACAGCACATTCCTTTGTAGAAACAGCATCAAAGAGATGCATCACTGAGAATACCAAGCAAAAATGTCTTTCAGTACTCCGGTAAAGCTGCAGACAAAGCACTGGTAGGTGGCAGTGAACTAATGAACTCGCACCAGTCTCACCTGAGGAAAGCTTGCTGTGCACACACTGGGGTCAGCACTGCTTGGATAGCACGACTGGCTGCGCGCCCTCATGAACATAATCCCCCCCCACAAACCTGTGCAAGAGCACAAGGTAGAGAGAGAAAGAGCGCAATCTGGGGGATGGACCCGAAAAGACTGCGGAATTCAAGGCGAAGTAATACTGTGTCCTTTAAAAAAACCAGTAAAAATCTGAACTTCCTCTGCTGTGGAGACCAGCCAGCAAACTCATAGTACCAATGTAGAACATGAGCAGTCAAATCCATACTGAACAAATGCAGAAAAATCATACATAAGACTTCTTAACTCGACTGCAAATGAAGAAATTCTTTGATGAAGGCAGGACATGGGGTGTGGGAGTGAGTTCCTCCAACTCGCATCTACCACCAGTAACTACCCTGTTACCAAGTTTCATCAACCAATCCCAGCTTGTGCTGAGAAATACTCCTTCACAGTTGGCGATGGTTTGTATTCTTGCAGGAACAACTTGTAACTGATTCAGGCAAATAATTAACATTTGAGGTCATAATGCAGCACAGCATTTAAAACTGTATGATATTTCAAATTGGTATAAGATTTTTCATTCTATTTAGAGACAATTATACCCAACCAGACCAGGCTCCATAAAAAATATTTAAACCAAATAAAAATGGTAAATTAAGCTAAATTAATTGTAATAGTAAACTGTTAGAGAAACTTCTCTTAGACGACAATGCATAAACTGGCAAACATCGAGCTACATGTTAAACCCTCAAAACCATTAACTCTGTCTGAGAGATGAAAATGCCCACCCATAGGCATTAAAAATAAATAAAACTTAATAAAGAGCACTTATTTAAAAAAGGTCACCTGATAATTATTGGTCCCCTTAACTTACTTCGAGTTCCACAATTTAAATACTAAAAATTATAAAGGATAAAGTGAAAATTTGCTTCAATAAAACAAAGACAATACCAAATACTTGTATAATCAATTCTCTGATCAAAAATAGTGTCTGCCACGCAGGGCAAATGCATAACAATGAGACGATCACATGGCCTTAAAGGAAATACAAGAAGGTTAAGGATCAACATTTTCCATATATACTTTAAACAGAACTTGTGGTAAAAATAAATACAGTATAAGCCAGGCTTCTAGGCAAGAGTACTATCATATCTGCTTTAACAAGTTCTATTATGATGAACCATAAGAAATCTCCAAATAAACTTAACAAAAAGTCATGCGGTAAATTTGAAAATGTACACATCCATATTAGACAACTTCAAAAATTTATGTGGCTCATAACATCAACATGAGGTGATGATAAATAAAATGCATGTGACTACTATTCAGAAACAAAATTACATTAGTGCACTTGTTGCCTAGACCCTCAGTGCCCATATACCCAGGGCAAGGGCACTTCTAACAATCCCTAAATCAATGACTTCAAATGTAAATGGTGGTAAACCCTCTCTGAACTCAACCACACTGTAAATGGTAACCAACCTAAGTACGAACAACATTACCATACTTGCCCTAAGAAGCACTGCTGGTATAAATGAAGAAATTTTCTAAACAAGCATTGAATGTTACTTTGAGGAGTAAATGGCTATATCTTTAATCTTTTTCTGCAATTAGATATTATCACAGTATTGTCCTTATTGCAGACAAGAGATTTCCACCTTTTACAAATACCATCATGGTGATAACAGTCACAAGAGGAGGACTAGGATGATTGATTTAGGCTTACAAAAGTAGAAATGGTAGATCACACATAAAATCACTTTCAAGGAAGAGGAAATTTGGCTTACATAATAAAGTACAATCCAAGTTTCTGGAGTTACAGTAACAAAAGTACCAGCAACAAAGTAAAAACTACCAAGGGTAACGACCAAGAGCTAGAGAGAAAGAGAGAGAGAGAGAGAAATACGAGTTGTGCAAAGTTCAAAATAATCCACACATGCCACTAAAAACTTTTCCCCCAGAACATCCAGGCTTTAAAAATGTAGGCTACCGTTTTTAAACTATAGTATAAACAGCTGGCGGAGCAGACCAAATATATATTAGATGGCGACCACAGTAAATATAAGCAGTATGCATCGGTACTGCCAACTGTTATAAAGCACCAATACTATTACCACCCAAGCAGATACTTTAACAATTTGCATGTATCAACTAAAGAAACATTTAAAAGAAATAAATATATGAAATGTGTGGTCACTTGAGAGGTTAAATATTACTCTTTGGCCTTTGTTGACAGAGCAGAAAAAAAATAAATAAACCAGAAAAGCCACTTTTAAAGCAAGGTTTGATTAACACATTCCAAGTACATATTCCAAATAGTTTTCCTGCTCTTAATTTGGACTAGTTTCAAGCATTTACAGTTCGATTTACTTTTTCACACATTTCATGGAACAACACTCCTCCAAGGAATGACATCTTAAAACTTCATAATGAATTATTCCACTTTCCAGTGTAAGAGTTGCATTTTCCTCTCCAATTCATAAAATGTACAACATTCCTTTGCATTTCAACTGCTCTGTGACACTTGAATGTTATCTGCACTTTCGTCAGTTCACACTGTTATTTCAGTTTGCAGCAGTAATGTTTATGGCCTGATTTCCTGTGTTTCTTGCCTTGTCCAGGCTTTGGCCATTCTAAAGATATGGAACTTCATTTCCATATACATCCGATACCAGTTTTCCTACAGCCATACATACATACATATATTTTTTATATATATAATCATATATTTATTTCTAATTACTCTCATTATTTGTGGACCCTTTGGTAGCCTGTCTTCGACTGATGGCCATTGCAATTTCGTTCCTGAAAGCAGCATGCTGCTTCTGGTCTGGAAGAGGCTGGACTGAACGGAGACCATTTACGATGTCCTTCGTTTTCCCAAAGTAGATCTCGTTGAGGGTGTTCCTTATTTTGTTTTCCATGTCCTCAACCATGCGTCCAATGTTGGCAATATGAGGAGACGATTCTGACACAGGACAGTCTTGCTCAGTCTGGGGGATGAATTGTCAAAAGATCAAATACGTACTACACTAATTACATTAATTTTGGAAAATGTTAATTAGTATACACTTAAATGGCTTTCTAGACTATGTTACAGGATTATTGCCATACATCTGATTCAGTAATATGAAGTTTTGTATATTTTGTGATGGCACCTTGACCAAATAACACACTCTTGACTCAATAACATGACAAATTTTATATTTCACACTTTCCTTAAATAAAACTATTCATTGTAACTTTATAACAATATTAGCACTAATACATAATGTTCATAGCATAAAAACTCCTGAGGTACTTCCAAATAAATATTTGCCTCTGGTGAGGAGTCTCCATTCCTAGGGTGCAGCTCTATTGCTTTGAGGGAGCATTTTATTATTATTATTGCTACTACATTACCATTATTATTATTATTATTGAGTAATAAAAATCCACAATTATATAGTAAATATATTACTATGTAAAATGAAGTCTTTGGTTCATTTTACATAGTAATATATTTACTATATAATTGTGGATTTTTATTACTCAGATTGTTTTTCACAAAATTGTGAATCTATTAGCATTATTATTATTATTACTTAGAAGATAAACCCTATTCATATGGAACCAGCCCACAGGGGCCAATGACCTGAAATTCAAGCTTCCAAAGAATATGTTCATTTGAAAGAAGCAACAGAACATAAGAGGAAATGCAGAAAGAAGGGATCAGTTATTGAAAAAGAAGAAAATTAACAAATATAGAAAAAATTTAATAAGTAAATACATAGAGATGTAAGGCAAAGGCTGCAAAATCTCATCCTCAAAAGAAAAGGTGCAGATATGGATGTTAAAGGACTCAAAATAAATCCCAGCAAAAGCTATGATTTCCCCAACCTTGATTAATCTGGCCAATGACACTGGTGGTTCAAAAAAAAAAAAATTAAAATAAAATAATAATAATGTACAGCCCATGGAATCTACCAGTCTCCACAGATCTTGCCTTTCCTAAGTGTGGAGGTCATTGGCTTTTTATAATAAAAAAAAACCCTCTGAGAGATGTACAAAATTTCAATTTGACTTGTTTAATAACATTGAGGCTTTTTATTAAAGAAAAACTTAACTGTTTAAGTCAAGCAACAGTTGTCAAGTCTGAGAGTAAGATTGTACAGCTATGTTTTATACCTAAGATGTATACTACACGTCGATGACTGTTTTAATAACAAAAGCTAAACCCTTAAACAACTCAAGCAACTTTGGTCAAATCTGGGAATGACATTGTATAGCACTACAGCACAGCACAGATGTTTTCAATCCAGCTCATGAATGCTTTGACAACAGACTGGAAAGTTTTACAAACAAAGATGGTCAATCAAACTGCTGCAAAGTAAGTGCTAGATGAAATTTGTCTTCTAGCTTTTCTTGATTTATGAAACTTAATGCATAAATACTTTTGAATGTGTTGAAGACCATACCATGGACTTTTGTGATGTTAAGATTAATTTTTTTGATCACTAAGAATTACTTGGATTACTTGAACCCTGGATCAAACAGTGGGACGATAAAATAACTGCTGGAGAAACAAATGCCAAGTAAACACACACAAAAAACTGCTTGCATATCAAACTTAAAAACCAACTTTCAGAATGAAACATATGTATTTTTGTCATTCAACACAAACATTATCTATTTCTCATTACCTTTCATTAAAACCCTGAATTTCTTTAAACGTGGTTCAAGTTGTAATTCCACTTGAAAGTTAAATGATTACAACTAGACTCATAAGAAAACAACAGCAACCTTAGCAAGAGTATTTTGCCATTTTTAATACTGACAGTGAGTATCTGAATGGGACTCTTATAATCCAACCAAATAATTACTCCAAGTATGTCGAAGTGTCTAACTGGCAAACTTCCATATCTGAGATACCTGTTTACAAACAGCATGAACATCACATGAATGAATCAACTTGGCAGCCTCAGCAGGACTGAACGAACTGCTATTGCCCTGCTTCCAAACCAACTAGGCAAGATCTATGGGCATTGTGAAGTACAGTAGTTACCTTGGGGTTTATTGTCCCAACCCAGTCAGCTATTACTACCACCTTCACTAAAAAGTTAAATCATGATAGTACACAGTAAAACTAATGCACCTTTTCCTTTGAGGGGAGGTTCCTTAGAATACTAATGGCTTCCACAAGGCAATTATTACTCTGAAGATGAACCCTATTCATGTGGAACAAGCCCACAGGGGCCACTGACTTGAAATTCAAGCTTCCACATGACCTAGACCAGTAAGGAAGGCTTACAGCTCACGCACACACTACCCAAGGAGGATCTGGTGGTTGCTGCAATAAAGGGAACCTCAGTTTGTCCCTTACCTGAAGCTTTGCAACAGGATAATAAGAAAATATAACAAAATAGGATATCAGTGATGCTAAATATCATACAATAAAAAAAAATACTTCAGTGTTTAATAATCTCAATAATATAGTCGTAATAATCTCAATAATATAGTGAAAAATAAACAATACCTCTCGTATTAACAGATAACCAGCTAAATATTTAGACATCACCACATTTCCAGCAGCATGAAAACAATTTAATACACCATAATGTAAACATAACAATACCATTATTACTAACCACTGATAGATTACACCTCGAGAAATTTACATCTTCACCATTAACAACTGTATAATTATTATTATTATTATATTATACTAAACACTTACAATAAAGAATAGACAAAGCCAAAGGTAAATGTAAAAAATGCTAAGTAACCAAACCTAGATTATGAAGAGACAAGAGGAGAGAGACAATCTGAAAATACAGGCAGATGATGCTGATAAAACCATATTTTCAGGAACAGTACTGGTGAGGAAAATACCCATCGAAAAGAGGAACGAATCAATCAATAACAACAATAAAGAAGAAAGACAATAAGTTAAGTATACCTTAGTTTCACCAGACCACTGAGCTGATTAACAGCTCTCCTAGGGCTGGCCCGAAGGATTAGATTTATTTACATGGCTAAGAACCAATTGGTTACCTAGCAACAGGACCTACAGCCTATTGTGGAATCCAAACCACGTTATAATGAGAAATGAATTTCCATCACCAGAAATAAATTTCTCTAATTCTTCATTGGCCAGGTGGAATCAAATGCGGGCCCAGCAGAGTACTAGCCGAGAACGTTACCACCCCGTCCAATGAGGAACTAGATACTGAGAAACATTTCTGAGGTGACTAATAACAGATGAGGGGGTTAATTTGACTGATATCCAGAAGCTAAAGTAAACAATGTACTGATGAATGAGCTAACAGATTTTCAAAAGGAATCTGTAATAATGAATTAAAATAGAGAGAGCACTGGGTTGTGGGAGTGTCATCTTATACAGTGCAAGTTCTCGATATGAAATGTAGTAGAATACTAAAGGAAAATCACGCATTGGATTGTTCAAAAGGTTTGGCAATAAACATACAAACTGCATTTCAACTAAGAAAACACATGTTTACTATGATCTGTATTGCCATACAGATATGAATCGAGGTTAAGATGATGAGACTTATTTAAAATATATTGTTTACTTCAAAATAAAACAAAGATGGATATACAGTCAGATGGCAGAGGCCAGAAATGGTACTAGAAGTATAGGAGAAATTATGGAAGCTCCTTAAGCAGGTATGATAAAGTCAAGAAAATTTCTAAATTGTATAGTAGGTATTATGTAATAAGGTCTTCTTAACAATACTGTGTTCATTCTTTTACTTTAAACTCACCTTCCCTTCCTTGCTGCTGAGGTTTAATTATCAAACAATTTAACATGACCACAGAGTTACATTTTGATAGTCCCACAGGGCTCACCCAAAGACTTTGTTCATAAATAAGTGAAAATGAACCTGGAAGAAAAGGCAAGGGAAAAAGCAATACTGCTGGGTTCAGAGTGTCAATGCAAAGAACCTTTAGTCCCATCTGCACTAAGCTGTACATAAAAACTGTGAGCAGTGTCCCCAACAAGGATTAATTTTTAATTAGTAGCCTTTTTTTTTTTGCTAAAAGTAAAAAATTTGATAAATATCTAAACTTGAAAAAAAATATACTTTAATTGCTACAATTTTCGATATCACTCTAACAACTACAATCAGCTAGTATTCTTCTTGCTACTTTGTCAAATATCTAATAAAGTCTAAGGAACTATATTTCTACAATTTGGCAATCCCCGGTTATCGGTGGCCTTGGTTATCGGCGATCTGGTTATCAGCGGCCTTGGTTATTGGCGATCCGGTTTTACGATGTTTGTCTAGTGACGACAATAACTGGATTTTTGGCGCCGATCTCTAGTCATCAGCACCAATCCCCACTTAACAGCAGCACTGATTCCCAGTTATTGGCGCCGATAACCAGGGATCGGTGCTGTTATTGCCAATTTTCAGTTACCGTCGTGCTGTCGGGAACGGAACCCCACCGATAACTGGGACTGCCTGAATATAAATTTTCAATTTCACTCTAACTACTATAATCAAAATGCTGGAATGGAATGGAATATAAAATCTAGGCCAAGCACGGGGGCTTATGGGGTCATTCAATGCTGAAAGGGAAATTTTGTGTGAAAAGATTTTAAAAGGTGCAACAGGAGGAAAACCTTGCAGTTGCACAATGAAACAACTGTTAGCATAGATGGAAAGTAAGAAGGAAGAAAGAAAATGTGAATGGAGGTACAGTACAAGGGGCTGAAAGACGCTGCAAAGAACCTTAGTACTGTCTACAGTGCACTGCATGAGGCGCTGCCAGTAATAGCCCCTTATGGGGATCATCAAGATATCAATGAACAATGACTGAGCACAGAGTACTTACCTGTCTCGTTAGAGATCCTCCTAGATTCATTGTACCCGAGCCTTGCTTATTGGTTTGGAGCCATAACATGGCAGTTGAGGTTAATTTGTAGTGAGCTGATCTACCACTCGATTTCTCAACTACTTCAACAACATGGATACTATCCCAGCACCCTTTAATTTTCTTGCTACCATCACCTGCTTTCTTTATAAGGATTACGCCTGAAAAACAGTGTAACGTAAAGTTTATATAATGGATTACTACAATTGTATCTGAATCTAAAAATTGACATTTAAATCATGCCATTTTACCAAAATTCATAAGCAAATGTTTATTAATTTTTGGAAAATTGCACACAATTCAATGTTATTTCAGAAGTTACCTTTTAAAATTATTATTCTCAATCGATACTTTTAACTCTGGACATATGTGCTACATGGTCCAAGTGCTGTAGGTTTAATAGGCTTTGTTTACTTGAGAGAGAGAGAGAGAGAGGGAAAAAAAAAACTTGAATATTCATCATAATGAATTGTTTCCTATCCTTGAAATTTATTCAAAAGAAGGAAAAAGTCAAGTATTGAAAATAGCAATCTGGATGAGGTGATGCAGAGACGGGAAATGGACAAAGCATATAAAATATGAAAAGTATGGGGTTATAAAGAGAATGGAATTTTGAAGGCAGTACTACTGAGATTCTACTGAATGAAAAGTAGACATGCACTCAGGGATACCAATATTCGGGGATGCTGATATAAGAAGAACCAAATCACTATGTCATGTTATGTCTCTAAAATGACAGCAAATATCAAAACTACAAGACCAGCAGGAGTAAAAAGTGATTTGTTAAAAGATACTAAGAAAACCAGTCACTGGATAGGTGAATTATATTAGTATTTCAACACTTTACACAAGATGAATGTTTGAGTTTTTTCTTACTCTATGCAACAACAGTAACACTAGTGGATAAAATACCTGCAAAACCATGATCAAGATCCCAAAGATACACTGATGACACTCCTCCTTCAAAGTACATATCTCGATATTGGTCAAATGCTTGATTAGCATCTAATTCTAACTTGCGTAATCGATCACTAGGCATCGCTCCATCTTCCAATGGAGGATCATACGTATTACTCCAAGGAGATCTGAAAAGAAAAATGATGTTGCAAAAATTGAACTAAATAAAATTTCAGGATAAGCTTTAAAATATTAGTCATTGATGACCTTGGATATTTGCTTTTAAACAAAAACAGAATATACACTAAGAGACCTACAAAAGAAATTTTAAGCTAAAACTCGAAAATTTAGTAGTACAGCTTCACCGCAAAAATATTACAATTTTTTTGTTTAATCTAAATTAGAAAATTTAATACAAATCCATCAGTTTACACGATCTCATCTGTGTAATCAGCATACCAGTGTGAAGATCATCATCTTCCCACTGCCCTGCCATGCATCTAGTAACCCCAGCATCACCAAGGTAAGTAAGTAATTCCCATGTTGATAGGGCTTTCCAAGAGACAAGAGGGGATGGGAGGAGGGCCCTCAATACAAGTTGATGGGTTTGTAATAAATAAAAATATTCTGAGAAAACTTCCTTTGTCTTTACAAAACTCAACAGTTTATATGTGCCTTAGGTTTTTTATTTTAAACAGGAATTCTCAAAGCTAATAAAGAGTCATGTGTTTAGACTGGATCCTTGTTAGCATGGCCATGGTTTGTGTTCTTTTATCTTTTATTTGAGAAATGTGCATACAATATGATGAACTTAACTACTCAATAAGGCTAAGCTCATAAAAGAAGGAATAGTCATAAGGGCAGGGAAGAAGACAGATGGGACTGAGCCATTTCTGGAGTAATACCTGGCCTGCAGATACCACAGGACCAATGAGGTGAATGTCAAGACTCATAAGCTACTGCTTTTAAGTTAAAACTTTCCTAGAGATGTGGGGTGACCTCCAAGAGGCAAAGTGATAATTTGTACAACTATGTTGTCTATGATCCCTAATATTAACCTCAGATGCATAAGCCTCTGGGGCATTTCCATATGCATCTTGACTCACTATCTTGAACATAAAGAAATAGTGTTCTTATAACCTTTATCCTTCGATGCATTGGCAGCTAAAACCACACCAAAAACCCTGTTTCATGAAAGATTTCCTCCTCCTAAGGTACTGTATATTCTTAGTGGCCTGACTGTGCAGCAGTCTGGTGTTGGGAGGAAGTTGAGTCTCGGTAATGAAACCAGGAACATGAGAGAAACCAATGCTCTTCCAAAATATTACTTCATAATGCATATACAGTATCTCATACCTTTCTTGCTGATGTCAAGGAAAAAAGAAACAGTCTTTGCTGACAGATTTATTATGGATTTGGTTTCAGGTAAGCCAAGGGTTGTAGGATTGTCTGAAATGACTCCCACTGTCTTGCCAGATAGACAGCAAGGAAGAAAGCCTTTAGCTCTAAAAGACTGAGAAGACTTTCCACTCTAATTACATAAAACCCAATACTGCTAGGTCTAAGATGTGAGCGCATCCTTCCCTCTCCTGAGGCCTTTAAGACAAGAAGTCTGAAGCTGGAAAAGTTAAAAGTAGCAGATTTGATGGTCTTGCCA
The DNA here is from genome assembly GCF_040412425.1 of Macrobrachium rosenbergii. Taxonomy (NCBI): domain Eukaryota; kingdom Metazoa; phylum Arthropoda; class Malacostraca; order Decapoda; family Palaemonidae; genus Macrobrachium; species Macrobrachium rosenbergii. The sequence continues at coordinate 77,956,496 of NC_089744.1, read as the reverse complement.
ACACTTGGGGTCTAGTGCAGTTTAAATGAGAACGGAAAAGTCCTCTATCTGCAGAGATCTCTTCTCATTCAGCTGCCAATGTAAGGAGCTTCTATTGGGAGATAAATTTTCTAGCAAATGACAGTGGTCATGACCCTAGTCAGTAACTTTATAGAAGGCACCTACGACTGCAGGAACTTCTGCAACAAAACCGGGAATCTCACAACTGTCTAGTGAACTGAGTTGTAAGAAAGGCTGTATCTTTATCCATCCCTACAAAAGTTATTACCCTTGAATGTTCCAAATCTGATTTTTCTCTGCTGACAATTTAGGCAAAGTAATAAAACTTGACTGATAAGCACCTTCATAAAGTCTTGAGTGGTCAAAATGTAAAATACAGATATGTGCCACCCAAATTAGACAGACTTATAAACTCCTGATCTGACAATGTTCAAATTTTCCAGATGGCAAAAGAAATACCTAAATCAACATGATTTACCAGTACCATCACCAGATTTTGTAACACATACAAGGAATGAATATTCCTATATTATTATTTTGTGGCAACAATCATTTTCAGTGACAGCCTAGGCAATAACTACAGCATTATTTTTAAACCCCACAGAACACTGGCTATTGTCCTATAAACAGATATTCTAACTAATACAATTTATACAAACTCTACAATATTAACATCCAGTGCATTTTTTGTTTAAATGCATATCTAGTTTACACAAAATGCTGCAAGAAACCATATATATATAATAATGTGCTGTAAGCAGACCCCGTGCACTTCAAAAAGTCAAGAAAATGTTGGCATGGCTAGATGAACACTCTCCAATTCATATCTACTGGATAGCAATCAATATTATGCATGCACAGTCCATTAGACTTTTATGCAAGTTCTTAATATAGAAATAGGCTCAGAACTATTTAATGTTTTTACATAAAAATGGCAATAACAATGTCAAATTTGTAAAAAGAGCAAGTAAATTGCACTTATTTCACTGAATCAGAACACTGATTCTATGAATAAAGAGCGAAAATGGAGTTTTAAAGCATTTGTTTTAATTTTAAAATATAGTATCAGCATTTTACATCTACTGTATTACATAATATGTGCAGAATAGATATAGGCCATCTGTAACAAAGAATCAGAAAAGTAAAGAAATACGCTCGTTCTCCCTAAATAATTAAGCATTTCATTATGAAAGAACAATACATTTTAGTGCAACATTACAATATCATAGGATTAACATTTGTTTCATCTTCAAATTATGAATCAAAAAGCATTTGTATACATGTGCATAAACACAAACATAAAACAAAAACAGTAGCATGCTATTTCTCTCTCTCTGAATCACAAATGTTTTGCTATGGTCAAAATATGCAAACACATGTATGTCATGTGGATGGGAATCATTCAAAAACTGAATATTACCAAAGGTAGCCTATGGATACTTAGGCTAATGTCTACCATACCAAGCAACCCTTATGAAAACCAAAATGGATACTGCATCAAATAAATGAATTGAAGGTAACCTTTTCTTTAACAATTCATCTTTCTTAGAACTCTTTCCAATACAACAAAAATCATATGCTTTCATCAGCTGATCAGATGTACACAAAATGATCCTGCTAATGCTTTTGAGCTTTTTAATAAGCCTTAGTATTATCATTTTAACTGTACAGTGTCTTAAAGGTTTCTTTCTTGCACTGTACCATTACTTTCTGATGTAGGACAGCCACCCTTCAACCCATTCATTGCCAACCCTTGGACTAAGCCACAGAGGAATGTCCAGATGCTACCTCTGAGATAGAAGGGATCCTTGAAGGAGGGTCTAGGGAGAGTGGAGGGACATTACCCCTGTAAGATAACAACAGTGCCTTCTTAAATCACTTTCTCTGGGCTGATGACCAATCAACACATACTAAACAGATTCTGCATACAATCCTGAACCTTGGCTGGATTGAAAATCAGCTAACATCGATTTAACCTCAACCATACTTAAACAGGAAAGGCAAAGACATTAATCAAGAGCCAAATGGAGTCCAAAAGATAGAGCAATCCTAAATCATCAATAAGGAGAGCTAGGCTATGGAAATACATGAACGGAATTTATGTTGCAACACCATGGTGGCCTGAGAAAGTGAATGCCAATGGTCAAGTGGGTGAGTGGTAACCATGCCCCCCTCACTCACCTGGCAATAGTTAACTACTTTGCTGCCAAGTTTCAATGACCCGACCAGCTTCCACCAAAGATACATACTGTATATATATATGACAGGTTTGTTTCTCGTAGGAACAATTTTCCATTATTGGTGAAACTTAAATGCATCCAAAAACAAAAATTACATAAACATAAAAATAAATATCATGGTTTGGTGGTTTTCTAATGTTCACCTGAGACTCAATACCATTATTATTGCAATTTAACCAGACCAAAAGCCAAAATCTACTAGAGATAACTCAAAGAAGAAACTCTCTAATGTGAAAATTGGTGGACTGTGCTTAGATGCTACCTTACATAACACAAAAGTGACAGACAGAGTTTGTGGTCAACTACTACTTAACTCTACTCATTTTTATACAATCCTGGGTATCTTTCTCTTACTCTGCATTGTTCTTAAAGATGATACCGAAAATTTCAAACTCACCTGTAAGAATCACCATCTCTGTTATAATCACAAAGTAGGTAATCCTTTCCACTGTACTTGTCTCGTGCAATCTTGAGGGGTTGATCTACTGATGAAAGGAGCTCTTCACACAGTGAAGGGACAAGATCAATTAAGTCACTTAAGTTACGTTCTATTTGCTGAGGTGGCAACCTACGCATTAAATCCAGTGCACAGTCCAGTTGTTGCTCCATCTGTATTTGGGATAAAATACAGTATTACTGAATATTCAATCAAATTATATATTGCATAGTAATAAAATTAAAATAGAACTTAAAATTTGCAGTGTATTTCTATAAAATTAGTCAATAAGTCTAAATATCCATATACTGTACTTTCCTGGTAACTTCCTTTTCAATAATGGATTTGTGAGTTATTGTTAGTAAAACATTCACACTAATAAAGTATCATAAACTTAGTACAGTAATTATAAAAAAAAACTTCACTGGTTAGCAGGTACAAAGTCAAGTTAAGTATACCTTAGTTTTACCAGACCATCGAGCTGATTAACATCTCTCCTAGGGCTGGCCTGAAGGATTAGACTTATTTTACGTGACTAAGAACCAATTGGTTACTTAGCAACAGGAACTACAGCTTATTGTGGAATCCGAACCACATTATAGAGAGAAATGAATTTCTATCACCAGAAATCAATTCCTCTAACTCTTCATCAGCCGGCCGGGGAATTGAACTCCGGTCCATCGAATGACAGTCCGCAGCTCTACCGACTCACCCAACAAAGAGCTTTATACCCCCATACAAAAACTGTGTAAAAGTCAAAATACAGTATATAGCTTAAATTTTATACCTATGAATAAATCAATACATTGAAAGCAAGTAGTTTATAAAGGAAGTACTTACGTAAATTACGCAAAAACTATTTCAAATTAATAAATAAATATGGATAAAAGTTGTAGTACTAAGCATATTGTATTTCCAAATTCTCACCTTCTCCAATATCTTTCATATGTTTAACCACCACTATCATTTAATCACCAAAGTCACTTATAAACAGAAAAGACAAGGGTCAGACCATTGCAATAACACAGAGGCTGAAGGTAATGCATATGATGTTTGAATGATCAGCATCCAAGCTCTCTCCACCCATCTGAGTTAGGGACAGCAAGATAAATTACTACCCAAAGGCTGCAAGCCAGTGTAAATCTATCAAGGACTTGGGCATTAACTGAACTCAAGAGCTGAATCTATGATGAATCAAAAACAAGATCTTACACATGAATAAATTATTATGCTTCCTACAACACACATCTCACCCCCCCAACTAAAACTTATCAATAAAGGTTTTTTAAGACATGGGTCATATAAGCCATAAGTAGCCCTTCAACTTTCTCTATTAACTCGCACATATGTCACACAACTGTTTCAATTGCTCTTCTGTTATGAAGAAAAAAAAAAGCAATTTTTCACTGTATTTACCACCAAGACTTATGGTGCTTTAGGTCAGGTAAGAAACCAGCTTCCTGTAATTAACCATATTTGATACAGTTAAGTTAGGATACATCCCTTATCATCCTTTATGTTTTGTGATCAATACGGTTCTAGCGACAGACATGAATTATCTATTTTTCTGACTGATTACCTAATTGGTTATTAATTTCTGACCATTCTAATTGGTGCCATTCACTCATTTTTGGTGAAACCCATCAAAACCTCAGTGGATCAAAGAATTAAGAATTTCTGACCGAATCATCATATAAAATATGTTAAGCAGCAAACCCTTGGACTGCATTACCTGCTTCCTCCTCCAACCAACAGATAACCATAATATATTGGTTATGTATTTGTAATTAAGGATGGCTGTGCCTTACAAACAAATGATGGACTGACCATACCACAACCTGATTACACCATATATTTAGTCCTGATTTATATTACAAAGTCTACAAGTTTTACTGTAATACTAATATTAATGAACTGAATGATGTAAAAATATTTTACATTATTCATTTTATTTTGATTTGTGGTTTAGTTGACAACACATGCTATACACTGATTTACTCTGACGATAGTATATACAGACTAATTTTAAAGACACAGCAATACATTAAAGATCAAATTAGGATTAAGTGAATGGCATGTGAGTGATTATGAGAAATAGGCTCACAAATAGGGGATATAATACATATAATTGATCCAAATGCTATTAGGTGAATTCTGCACACACTAGGCGACCTATTTGTTCAAAAGTTAGGGGTATAGCCACTCCATATAATGTAGGGTTTTACTACACATAAGAAATGATGGAAATGCAATATAGGCTATAACCTACTATAGCCGATTCACTTAAGGTAGATTCTTGATCCTATGAGACGTTTGTTTGGCGGCCTCTGATTGGCTGGTACTGGGAGGTATGCAGCTCGCTCACTGTTTCATTTTAATGTCTGTAGCTCAGAAAACTTGAAATATTTTTATATTTCTTCATTTATCTCACGTTTTACACAAGATAGGAAAGTTTAGGTCATGCCATAGGATTCGGTATTAATTGTACAACTAAACCGTGATTTCCTGAAATCAGTAAGATAAAACACAAAGGAATTACAACGAGTAAAAGTGAAGAGAGAAGCATTTCATTCTTTATACCTGTTTTTACATATCGTCGGATTTTGCATCATTCATGCGATCAAGATAAAATAAAACTTGTGTTTTCATACAATAAATTCACCCTGAATACGGTGGTGCTTTCAGATTTAAGATGCGTGTGATATGTGAAGAGAAAATGAAGAATATGTCGTATTATGTTGCATCCGTTCTTGACTCAGTTTGAATAGTGCCGAGAGACGGTGGTCTGCAGACTGCGAGACACCTTTGGACGTTGTTGGTCTTCTCAGCAAGAGCGTCCCGGTGCCGTTGACAGTTGCCAATTAGCGATATGAGAAGTTTGCAGTTTCAACAATATTTACCGCATTATTATGTCATTATACATTTTCTGTAAATAAATGCATAGAATTCCCATTATGAATGTCGAACACTTTCACTCCAATGTCATATATGTCCGTATGATTGTACTATGGACATATCTGATAAGGAAAAATGAAAAATCAAATGGATGCATCTGTATAATTTTTCATTCTTTTTATTTCAATAGGTAATGAAATGACTATATGTATGATTTTCCATTAATTTTTTTTTAAATAATGGTAATGACGTAACAAAATATGTAAGATTTTCTTTTCTTTTTGTTCATATAGATAGCCTAATGACATTGTCAAAGTAAGCCTACTGTATATGATTTTATTTTGTTTTATGACATAATACATCAGTATGAATTTCCATTCTTTTGTTTAAATATATAAAGCTATAAAAGTCTTCTGATTTGTCTCATTATCCTACATGCGCTATATAGTGATGCAGGGGTGTGGGAACATTTATGGGAATTACACTTACTCAGATATGTTCAGACACACGGACATATATGATATTGGAGTGAGTGTGTTCGACATTCATAATGGGAATTCTATGGATTTATTTACAGAAAATTTAATGACATAATAATACGGTAAATATTGTAGAAACTACAAACTTCTCATATCACTAATTGGCAACTGTCAACGGTGCCTCAAAGATCTCGCAGTCTGCAGACCACCGTCTCTCGGCACTATTCAAACTGAGTCAAGAACGGATGCAACATAATACGACATATTCTTCATTTTCTCTTCACATATCACACGCATCTTAAATCTGAAAGCACCACTGTATTCAGGGTGAATTTATTGTATGAAAACACAAGTTTTATTTTATCTTGATCGCATGAATGATGCAAAATCCGACGATATGTAAAAACAGGTATAAAGAATGAAATGCTTCTCTCTTCACTTTTACTCGTTGTAATTCCTTTGTGTTTTATCTTACTGATTTCAGGAAATCACGGTTTAGTTGTACAATTATTACTGAATCCTATGGCATGACCGAAACTTTCCTATCTTGTGTAAAACGTGAGATAAATGAAGAAATATAAAAATATTTCGGTCAATGTCCAGAACAACTCCGCGGTGAGATATAAGAAAATAGGTCACACTATAATTTTCACTATATAAAATAATAAAACTTTGTCTCTGAACACTTTTTGAGGAGATTCACCATATCCGAGATATTAATGATTATCTAATCGGCATCCTCGAAATCTTACTGGAGTTAGTTCGAAAATGAGGTTTTTACTTTAATGTTTCTCAGAAAGAGTGTAATGTTTCTCAGAAAAACTAGTTCCCCATCGAATGATTTTCGATTTTTGACTTATAAGGTTAGACAATACCTGTCCCCAACCCCTCCATAGCTAATATGGCAAAATTGTGGGTGTTTCCTCATCATAAGAAGTGGCCTAAAACGCTTTAAATATGAAAAATATTACATTTTACTTTTAATTTTGGTACTTTATGCATGCGGAGTTGTTCTGGACATTCACCAATATTTCAAGTTTTCTGAGCTACAGACATTAAAATGAAACAGTGAGCGAGCTGCATACCTCCCAGTACCAGCCAATCAGAGGCCGCCAAACAAACGTCTCATAGGCCCAAGAATCTACCTTAAGTGAATCGGCTATAGTAGCCTAGCCAATCCGTTGACATTGGTTTTAAAGTATTTCCAAATTTGGGTGTCTTCATTATAAAGTATGCTCCTCCTTGCCAAGTCACGCCTAACCTAAGTTCTATAGGTATGATACAGGCTACATGCCAGCCTACCCTAAGCTAAATGTTCGTCGACCCAATTACTACAGCCTAGCCTACTAGGACAAAACTGAGGCTGGGTTTAAGAACGGACGGGCTACTGAAAATATTCATTCGAGAGATGCATGACACTAGCGTGGGCGTTCATTTCCCTCGAATGGCACCTGCATAACGAAGGAGATGACTAAGACACGAGGGAATTTTACTTGAGAATTTTTAACATCGTTATAACACACTTCATCTGATGGGCGTACTCGAGAGAATCTCTCCCTCTCTCTCTCACCTGACCTTTTCTCTGCCCCTATTATCTTGGCATTACGTGGATTTGGGGTCAAAATTTATTCTCGGGATTGAAATACAGCGGACTTACCATAATATACGACTATCACAGGCAGTTTTTTTCGCACAAAAATATAAAGTTTAGTTTCTTGACAATCTGATGACTACACCTATCGGCTTCGTGTGTCACTCTCATGTGAGCATCTGTCGGGCCTGGGTGAAAAACATTTTCGTATTTCCTCTCTGAACGTCTTATTTCATGTATTAGCAGCGCTCTATTATTTATTTAGAGCATCGAAAAATGTCTATTTTATTTTTAATAGTCTGGATATTTTTATCCATAGAATAGCATCTCCTTTGACCCCTACGAGGTCACGTGACGTACACTTCCGGACTGTTTTGGTTGTGATTGTGTTCGTATTCCACCCCGTGAAAGCTATAATAATCCCCACCTCTGTTAAGTGTTTACGTCACCCTAAAAACCCTTACCATCTCGGAAGCCTTGGACCTACCAAACCCTTGAACGTGACTGAATGTAAATAAGCGTGTAATCTCTCCTCGACGAGGTGCTGCTGCTGATATTAACGAGAGGAGAACTGTCAGTCATTTGTCAAAACTCACCTGTGTGTGTGGTGTGTTGTGTACCTCGCATGGGAGTCTTGCAATTGTGTGTGTGTGTCTGGTGATTTGTTATTGTACCTCTGAAGAAATAAATTATCTCGATCTGTGGTATTGAGGTGCCTTCTGGTTGTATTTTGTGTTGACCGAATCAAAAATGCCTGCCCAGACCGAAGGTGGTGCGAAGGATTCCGGAGAACTGACCGAGATCCGGGTCAAGATTGCTTACAGTGGGTGAGTTCTTTGGGATTATTTTCATAAATACAGTTTAAAAAAAACAGTACCTCCATTACATGAGACCTAAACTGTTGCTATCGGGGTACTCTAAGCAATTGCCAGCTGGCAAAACAAGATACTCGGGTTGTTTAGTTGTTTGTTTGTTTCATTTGCCCAAATGTTTGTGTATTGTTTGTTTTCATATATATATATATATATATTATATATATATATATATATATATATATATATATATATATATATATATATATATATATATATCTGAAGATCAGTATCTCCATCACGTTTAGATCTAAACTATTCTTTGCTGATCTACAGGCAATTTCCTGTCGGCCAAACAAGGCACTTAAGTTGTTTACTTGTTTACTTCTGCCCATATCCGTCGCGAACGACTTTTGTTTGCCACACTTTGGTAAACAATGCTCATTAGGCTAGCTTATTTTGGAAGGACCACAAACTTGTTTACGATGGTGTAGTAGACGCTGGTTATGTATGTATTTAATATTTAATTGGATCAATCTTGGGACAGTTTTTAATAAAATGCCATTAGGCTGATGATCGTAGCCAGCGGTGAGTTTTCTTGCATAGAGGTAAACTGTCATAGGCCTACAGTCAGGTTTTCTTGTAATGTATTACTATAAGCAAGACAGTTTTTTGTAATGAAAATAAACACTAAATACTAATGAAAATCATTGTCAGCCTACCTCTTACAAGTTTTTACAGAGCTCTTCACAAAAAACCAGAATAATGTAAGCATATGCCTACAGTAAATGTTTACCTGGACAGTATGATTAATCCATTTCTTCTTCATTTAACGTGCTTTTTCCCATTTTTCATATGGGGTAAGCACGATGCCTTCTATTGAAGGACTTTGATTTGGCTTTTGGGGTAGGCCGTAGCCTCGATCGGCTGCCCTGCCTGAAATCGCTTAGACCCCGGTAGCACGTGTATATGTATCGTGCCAATCCCCAGCTCCCTTTCCCCCAGCAGCGCGGAGACGTGAGCGGTTTAGGCCGACAGTTCGAGACGTGTAAGGCGTCTGTTATGTTTTTAGAAAGATGTTGGAGTGGCTTTGTTTGTGTGTGTATTAGTCTGTAACACCCATTTGCTTTCAGCAAACCTATCCGTTGATTACATACATAATCCCGGGGTGTCTACACGGATAGCAAAGTGTCCGCCCTCTGACCGGCCGGCTGCGGATTTGAACCCGCAACACAGACCTCTTATGAAGTCCGAGTCCGCTGCTCTACCAACCGAGCCATCGAGGCTCCTATGATTAATCCATTTATGTACAAAAATTGGTAAAACAGGGTAACTGCACAGACTATTACCTCAGAAATTTATTTTTCCTATACTTTTAGTGTTGCAAATGAAGGGGGTGGTTTTGTTTTGTTTATTGTTGGTCAGTTGTTATTAACCTCATATCTAAACAACATGGTTGGGGACCCATTGGGAACTCAGGGTTTGGGTGGGGCAAATCATTGGGAGAAAGACCGACTGCCATGTTGTTGTTATGGAATGGTTCCACACATGTGGAAGTCATTAGGGAATCACATGTTCAAGAAGGGATTGGCTAAGGTAACCAATTATAAAAGGAAGTATGCTAACCTAACATACCCCCATCCTAACCTAACCTAGCAGGCTGTGTTACTTAGCTGTCGCCCAGACCCCTCAGTGAAGGAAACCACCTTTTACCAAAAGCTCCCCTTAGTAAAACACTCTGCATGCGCGATAGCATTCCAGGATGGCCAGTATACAAAAACATAACAGTTCTGATGTTAATTACGGGTTAATTACAGTTGACTGACAAAAAATTGGTAAATTATTAACAAGCAACCAAAATACTATAGGTAAAGTCAATTTCAAGTTTATACCCGATGTGGAACAACCCCATAGTTCTACCCAAAAAATTTTATTTTTTAGAGTACAATGTAGTGTACAGTTCTTTGCAGATTAACCGCATATATCCTTACAAGATTTTTTTTTTTAAACTTCACACTGGTCTTAAACTGGATAGGAAAGTTTTAAGGTTTTCTTGAATATATATGCTTGACCATGCTTATTGTGTTAATTTATTATTCAGTGGGCCTGAAGTCCTTATGTATATTGCATGTAGGATTCCATCCTACACAGTTCAGCACCGTATGGTACCTCAGTGCAGCTGCTACAATTTAGGAGTAATCCTTTGTTGAGGTGTTACATCCCTTATTAATCTCACTTGCCTGAAGGCTAAAGAGGCCAGGATCCTCGGCCTGTTCTGTGGTAAAAGTCCTTTGACACTGAGGCTACCATACATTAGGCTGTGGTGAAACATAGAAATACAGGTGAAGCCATATGACAAAAATAAAATAGATAGCTGAAAGGCTAGTCCTTAACATTTTAGTTTTAGGTCAAGCCTAGGCCATCCATAATTTACTTAGGCGTAGGTTATCTAAAACTTACATAGGCCTAAGCGTCTATAATTTACAATGGCCTAGGCCATCTGTAATTTACATAGGCCGAGGCTATCCATATTTTTTTCAGAAAATACTCATTAGATATAAACTGCAGTACCTTGTTTTGATGGTGATGTGCGTTTCTCACACCCATTTGTAGGTGTGATCAGGCTTATCAGTTGACAATCCCTTGATGATTGTCAGTAATGCAAATTACAAAGTTGATGTGTATATTAGTATAAATTCTTCATTATTTTCTATGGCTAAAATATACAGTACTGTATATCGAATAATGGTATTTTATCAATATAGTGATTAAAAATGACTTGTGTATGTAGGCCTTGGTTGGTTATGGACCAAGGTTGAAAATGGCTTGTGTCTGTAGGCCTTGGTTGGTTATGTACCAACTTAGAGTATCCACGGCCAAATCCACCATGTTTATGACCCACTGACATTGTACATGACCGAAATTATTTTCTCAACTTGATGAATAATAGTGTCTAATTGAATAAAATCGTTGTGTGCTCATCATTATGATATATAAGTGAAATGGTAACATTTCCTAAATCAGCCCGTCAGCTTATCAGATGCTTTGCTGGAGATATCCCACAGCTAACAGTAATTCCATGTTATTTCTAGGCTAAAATATAGCCTACCATACTTTACATTTATCATTCAGTTTAGAATTTGATTAGCTAGGCTAAATGCATCATGTGTGAAAAGGCTGCTTATAGAAACTGCCACCATAATGAACCTGATGAGCAAGGAAGTCTGTTAAGTTGGTTAGTTACTGTGTTTTATTTTAGCCAGTTAATTGATGTCTAAGGTCAATGAGGGGTTGCACATCTGGGGAGCTTAGGAAATGTGCTTTAAAAGGAGAAAATAGTGCAGATTTATGATTGCATGATAGTTTCTCACACAAAGCTCTAAGCTCAGGGTAGCCTGTGTTTTTACATCTACTTATTAGCCTATGTAGTTTGCCAGGTTTTGAGCAATATTTTCAGTGTTGGCCTAAGCCTGAACTATTTACTGTGCTTTCTCTTCCAATCATAGGCGACTCCTTTTAATAGGAGGGTGGGGTACCACCTTGGAGAACCAGGTTTTTTCACCGAATAAAACAAGTGAATTGCCTAAGCATATGGATAATGTAGAAGTTTTAATTTCTTCATATGTTTCTCCAAATTTTTAGTTTTTAATTTTATATTTTTAACTGTGTGCTGTGTATTCAGGGATTCTTCCAGTAGCTTAGACGATGTCTACCCTGCTTAGCAGAGACAGATTACTTTCATCTGTTTAACCAGGAACTCTTTCAGCCCACCTTAATAGCAAGATTTTACTCTTCCCAAATAGGCTTTACCAGTACAGTACAGTAGTGTACTTCATTTCTCAAGTTATATTGTATAATATTAGTTCTGAGACTTGGTTCACTGCTCTTTAATCCACATCACCAACAGGGTCATGAAACTTAACAAGGCAGGCCAAACTAATTCATTTCCCAACTTAATGGCTGAGGTGGCTGATAGTGTTGTTATAGGTCACGTGAGGAACCTTGCACAGGTTACTGCATATAGCCTAGTGTGCCTTGCACATCATGCTTGAGGTAGTACCAAAGGTTCTTTGCAGCATCTCCTTGGCTCAAGGTGCATTGTTTTCTTCCCTTACTTTTTATCTGTTATCTTTTGCCTGTTGTTTCTTAGCTGTTAACCTACACTAATTTAACTTTACCTTTCTCCAGTTTTTATCCTACTTAAGAACAAATCCTCTGGAAGAGTCCTGTGGGAGTGGAATTGTGTTGTGTAGTCATGTAAGACTAATTTGTAAGAATTACAATAATGATTTCGACATGAGGAAACACACTTTGATGTTTTGTTGTTATGAACTAAAGTCAAAGGCTTTTTATTTTTTTATAGGTGCTTCATGCTAGTCATAAACTTGGATTCATTTAGACCATTTTAATGCTGTTGTTCTTGGCTATTAAGTACATGGCTTGCAATACCACAGATGGTCTGTGAAGATTCCAAACTGAGGTTGTCGAAGTTCTTGGTATGCTCTCTAGTTCCTTTTTACTCTCTCAGACCTTGTAACTACATTTTTTCTTGTATGCCAAGTATACATGTTGTGTATATGATTATTCCTCTGGAAACAGACATTTCGTTCATCCACATTCAGAGGAGCTAATTAAACTAATATTTGGTCATATTTTTACCTATGGTACAAATTCACATATTAACTCCACCATCATTACTTAATTGATGGTACAACTTTAGTTGTAAATTGCTCAGTGAACTAGAAAGCTTTGCAAATTGTAGTAAAGAAATCAGTTATTATGGGACAATCTCAAAAGTTGATTTTTAATTATACTCAGATAATCTTCAGTCAGTAAAAGCTTTTAGCATTGATTATGAAAAGTAAGTTTCACTATATTTGTTACTCTTTACTTTTAAATCATTTACAGTAGCTGCAATACATTTGTTTCTTTGAGTCCCTATGCAAGGACAGAAGACCAAGAGTATCATATTCTGAAGTTATTGCTATGGCTGTCCTAAAAATTCAAAAGAATTAATTTCTTTTTTTATTTCAGAGAAGTGTACATAACCTACATCCCCCCATGCCTAGAAGTGGAAAGCTTGGAGCAGGAAATACGTGCAATATGCAAATTTGATGCAAGTCAAGTATTCACAGTGAAATGGGTGGATGAAGAAGGTTAGTATTGGTTTAGATTTAAATGAGTTTTGACTAGGTTTGAGATGCTAGGATACAAACCATTGCCTTTCATCTGGATATAACTTCAGCGAAAAGTGGTTTTGTTTGAAGTTTGGTGACAAGGTGATTAACTAGTGCCGGATAGATGAGGTTACTCACCTGTCAGTTTCTTCTTTTTTATGCTGTTGTTGATTCAAGGTTTCCATTGCTGTTGTCACAGAACTATATGTGTTTGTTCAGCATATGAGGGATACTTTAACAACAATTAAACTTTTTTTGTGTGTTTCTCTTCCTTTTTTTTAAAGACCAGGTTTATTGTATTTTAACTATTCTACATTTGCTTATACAGGATACTAACCTCTGTCATTATGGAAAGACTTTAGGTTTGGTTGATAGAGAAACATTATTATTTGTTACGAGAGAATCCAATAGATGATTTTTTATGCAAGATTGGAGTGTTCTTATGAACTTCTCCAGAGGAATGCTTAGGGTTAATGTCTCTGGCCTTCCTGTTCTCTCTTTCTCTCTAGGTCTTTGGACTGCAGAAGAAGGGGGTTGGGTGTCAGAAGTTTCCTGTGCTTGTATGCTACACATCTTCATGGGGAGCCCATGTCCCTGCTTCAATGGCTCTCATGACAGATTTCCTTTTTCATGTTTTTGACCCAGAGCTAAACTATTGTAGTACCTCCAGGTAATGAAGGGTGGTGCTGACATTTACAGCACTCCCATCCTTTTTTTTTAGCTGTATCCCCATGAGTTTGTGTGTTTTATATACATCTGTTGCTGATTGTTTTTACTTTCCATACAGATTAGTATCTCTTAGTGACAGCTGCACACTGGTTTTCTGGCTTAATTTGGACCAACTAGGCTTAAGTGTATGCATAAGTAGGCTGGGACAATGTCTTTGTTTATGCCAGTGCCCAGTGCAGTCTGTTTCCTGTGCATTGACATTGTGTCGTAAGTGGGGCATATGCCTTACTGCTTGGGTCAGGTGCTGCATGTGCCTGGCACAGAGTTAGGTCCCTCCTGGAAGTGCCCATGTTTTCTGTGACTGGAGCCCTGTTCAGGGACAGCTGTGTCTTATGCAGCCTGCACACTACTCTCACCATTCCCTATACCTGTATACATGTACTGTGTGCAGAATATGCCTGACATGAGTTGAGTCCTTTTCAGGTGGAAAGGCTTTTGATGCAGCCCATTCTAATGATTACCTTTGCTTGGTTCCTGCTATTTTTGTCCAGTGTGGCCAGCGCCTTCCCTGATGAGTGCTTTGTAATTTGTTTTCGTAAGATCTAAAGAAGGTGAATGCAGAGGTACAGCACTGCCTTTAGCTCTCACCATCCTTGCAGTTGGTTTTTGGTCCCTATTAACCATACAAAGTAAGTACTCATGTTGCCAACCCTTATTTTCACTGATAGCCCTGCTTCCCACGCCCATCTTAATGTTTGGGGAGTGCAGTAATCTTTTACAGGCAACAGAATTCCGTATTTTGAGGGGAAACTTCAGCTTCTTCTTTGTAAAGTTACTTAGAACAATCAGTTGCTATGCATGGCAGAGGTTCTTCTTTGGCAGCTCTGTCATTCCGGTCAGAGGTCAGATATTCTTCCATAGTAGGTGACGCCAGTGTACATAACTTCACCTTAGGGTTTGAGATGATTTTCTTCTAGACTTGCTTAAGAAGGCATCACTTTTTACAGTCTTTGCAGTCTTTATTAGATATCCTTTGGTACTTACCATCTCAGCTACAACAGCTTGACTTCAGAGTCAGACAATATGCCATTTTTTATATAGTTCAACCATCCGTATGATTACAGCTGCCACTCCCTCATTCACTTTATGAGGTGTGAATGGTATTCAGTTGCCTATTCCTAGGGATGGTTCTGCTCTGGTCTCCTTCACAGGAAGTCTAGCACAGAATGACTAATTACATGTGTAGTGCAACATGTGTGATGCCTCGGTCACGTTGCCTAGCCTTTCTTGCTTCATTTCTTAAGTGCCAGTGAACAGAATGTGAGCTTGGTATATGCATCCCTTCCTGACCCCATGTCCCTTGAGTCAACTCTCCAGGTGGTTTTAGTGAGGGAAAAGACCTAAATTTTTGTTAAATTTTGTTCTTCTTGACCATATAGGGTGTGGAGTTGTTTCTAACAGCTTTCAGGTAGAATTTCAATTTATGTATCAAGGGTAGAACCCTGATGTCCAGGCTTCTTTAATTGTTCTGGAAGAGGACACCTTTATGCCCTTGGCCTCTGTGTGATTTTTGGGCCTGTGGTGGATACTCGGTCCATTCTGTAGTTATCCTAGCTCCTTTTGGACAAGTTTGCATTCTGCCAAAGGTTCATGGTTAGTTAGAGTTATTTTCATGAAGAGATGGATCAGATGCTAGGTCCTTTTCCTCTTTTGTACCCTGCCAGGCTAACTGCAGACAGTCCAACCTGTCAAATCTGACAAATGCAAACAATTTACACTACCAAATCTTCCTGTCCAAAGAGTTACATGTGACAGTGTATTTTCTCTGTGCTCTTATTGACAAGGGAAGCTGGTAGAGCACTGTCATTCATCCCTTGATGATGATATTGCTGCATATTGAGTGTTATTTTTCATTCCCTAAAAGGAGAGACAAGATTCCCATCTTGTAGAATATGGTTCAATTTGCTGAACCAAATTGTGGTACGGGGTCCTGTCAGACTGTTTCATCAGATACCAGATTGTAGAGGAGGTTACAGAGCCAGCCATCCCCTCCTCATACATCTGACAGGGAAGCTGTATCCAGGTGGTAATTGACCATCCCTCTGGTTTTACACTTAGCCGCAGATGGTATAGGATGTGGCAGACTCATGACCACTTACTCTCTAAGATAAGCCTCCTGCCTAAGGAGTTAGTCTCCATATAAAAGAAAAAGGTTTGTAACCTATTAGGAAAAATAAAAAATCTGGAAAATACTTTGCATCTTTCCTAGATAGCCTATATAGACTTGTAAAAGAGAAAACACGGGTGAGACTTGAGTGGTGGAATTTCAGAGGTACATTTTTGTCACATGGAATCGGAGGCAGTAATGTTTTTGATGATACAAGCTTGAGTCTTCTGTCATAGTTCTGTCTCTAACTATAATTGCCTCCAAATTTGTCTTTGTTTGTTGGGGGGAAAGTTTGGTTTGACAGTCAAGTGAGTAGGTGGTACCCCCACCCTACACCTACTTTGTTTGCTTCTCTTAAGGAAGTTAATTCTCTCATCAACTCTCATTGCATTGGACAGATGCTGGTGGTTCTCTTTCAGTTCTGAGTGCTTGGACCCTTGCAAATGTGTGTGTGTGCTATTTCACACCTAAAATTTATGGCTTACCTTGGCACCAAGCTTCAGGAACAAACCAGCTTGTGGATGTACAGTATATCCAAATACATTAAAGGGATTTATATTTCTCAGAAAAATGAGAATTACCTTAAAAATTCCAGTTTTGTATGATTTCTTGTATAATTGCTGTTTGTATAACAGTCAGACACTAAGACCTGGCATTTTTTATATAAATTAAAAACTTTCCCATTGACTGCATAGGCTGTACACAGTATAATAATTAGGGAATATAATGTGTCTTTTTGTTGGTTCTTGCCAATAAAAAGACTTTAGATTGGAAATTACCATACAGTACTGTATATGTTAATTTTCAGTTTATACATGCACCCATTCTGGCTATTACTTTATGCATCTGGTTTTTAAAGAAACTCTTCAGTTTGGCCTTAGATAATTTTGCTATATGGTGTTCTTTATCATAATCATTTTGAATCATTTCTCACATTGTTCTCCTGTGAGAAAGGGGCTATTGTTGCAGGGCTGCCTCCAAAATTTTAGGTACCCTTCATAAGTCCAGAACTTCAAACACCTCTGTACCAGGGGAAGGAACATCTTCCGTCATTAGTGCTGTGGAATGGATCTCTCGGTGGTCAGAGACACTTTTCTGCAGATTTCAGACTTCTTATTCTAACTCTACCAAGACAAGCTACTCTTTCTCTCCACCTTTGCTTTAAAGGGATCACTTAGCCCTTCCCAGGTGCTCCCATTGAAGGACATGGACTTCTCTGCCTTGGTTGAGGTCTCCAGCTCCTGAGGATCTTTAAACAGTCTTGCTCATCTCACAAACTCAGGCTCCCAGAAGGGGATGTGACTTGTGCTCTTGCTTGTGCACCATAGGAGCTCCTGGTGGGCCCCTCAGGCTGGAATGTCATGTTCAAGGCAAGACTTTTTGCTAATCTTAGCATGGGAAAAGAGAATAGGCAAGCTAGATTGTCTCACATGTGTAGCCCACTCAGGGTTGTAGTTATCTTTCATTCTTGAGCATTCCTAAGTTGATAGCAAAAACTCACAGCCTGAGCCAGTCAGTCCCTGACAAGAGATTTCAAGAGTTTTTCATTCCTTTTCTCCTTCAGTCTTTATAGTTGAGGGTCAAGACAAGTTGCAGTTGTGCCCTGTGAATCTTGCGATACGATCTATGTGACTTGAGCATCTTTGAGACGTGAGTGTTGACAGATGTTTATTAGTACTGAGAAGTACAAGAGGGAGGTTTCCAAGAACATTGTTTTGTTCTGGATTCATGAGGACGTCAAGCAGGCATACAAGACATAAAACTCTACTTTGGGAGAGGGCCCACAAAGTCAGTGGCAATGCCACATTCCTGGCATTCTGAGAAAACTTTTCGGTTGTACAAAGACCACCTTTGCCTCTTTCTGTTTCAGGGATGTTGTTTATAAGTCCTTGAATACCTTCTGCTTATGGCCTATGGTGCCTTTCCAACATGTAGTGACTCTGGCTCCATTCGATAGGTAAACATCTTGTCTTAGGTTTATACTAGCATAAGGTCAGATATATGGAGGATGACTGGTTTCTCTTCCCTTCTCTCTCTATCCAGCACTCAACATTTGCGCTAATCTGGCCAGATACATGTGATTTATACAACAGAGCATCATATATATATCTCATGACTGCAGCAGTAGTAGTTAGATGCAACTTCCTCTTGTCTCCTTTTTTAAAGGGGGCAGGCTGCCATCAGATGCTGGGTGTACATTATTATCTTTGAATATACTGTAGTTGCAATAATAGTGTACATTTTGAGGTGATATGACTGTCACAAATATAGAAACTTTAGTTGTCTATAATTTTCCTAGAACAACACTGCAAGAAAGCCAAACTCTTGCATGCACAGGTCTCTGTCTACCTGAACATCACACATGCCAGGCTTTATGGGACATTACAGAGTCATCCTTCCCTTTCTCACATACATAACTGGAATCTAACATTTCTGGATGGGAGGAACATAATGTCACGTTCTTGAAGAAATACTTCCCAACAATGGAGTGAATATCCATATAGCTGATGGTGGGATTGTATCCTTGTAGGAACAGATAGCAAATTCATGATAATTATCATAATCCTATCTCTAACCAATCCTACATTTGTCCCTGTTGCCAAAGGAAAAAGTGATTGCCAACAATTGAGTGAGTGGATGGTACCAACTACCCCCTCATTTGCTGCTAGTTCTATCCTTCTTATGAAGCTTAGATGGCCAGCTTTTGCTGAAGATTTAGCCATTTAAAAGAGTGTTTTATATACTGTATCTAGGAAAAATGCAAGTTATCTTGACTTTGCTATTTTTTATAATTTCTTGTTCTCCAGAATTATTAGTATTTGGTATGGTTGTTCTCCATATAGTAACAATGAAGTATGGGATTTCTTTGCAGATTATGGTATTAACAGCCTCAGTTGTTGACTTTTGGCATGGAACTCTCTATGCTTATTACATGTGAAAGTTGGTGGTTTTGAATATTATTGAAAAAATATTTTTTCCCCCAGCTTTGAATTCAGTGTGTATAGGTGGATATGAGAAAAATTCAGTGTGTGTAGGTGGATATGAGAAAACTTCGATTAAATTCCGTTATTGAAAGAAGTAGATTTTAAAATTCATGAAAGAGTTTGACCTCATAGTATGGTTCTTATTTCTGTACCTGTATGAGAAAGGGAAGATCAGCTTGATAACTGAGATCAATTCACACTCTTAAGAATTTTATTTTATTTTTGCAGGAGATCCATGCACTATATCATCGCAGCAAGAGTTGGATGAAGCTCTCAGGCTCTACGATCTCAATAAAGACTCTGAGTTGACTATTCATGGTAAGTAATATGAGTGCTTATTGCATTAGTCTTTAGTTTTCTGTAACAAAACTATTGTTCCAGCTTTGTCTGTCCATCTGCAATGTATTCTGTCTGCCCTCAGATCTTAAAAACTACTGAGGTTAGAGGGCTGCAAATTGGTATGTTGATCATCCACCCTCCTATCATCAAGCATACCAAATTGCAGCCCTCAGGCCTCAGTAGTTTTTATTTTATTTAAGGTTAAAGTTGGTTCTGGCAACGACATAGGATATGCCGCCACTGGGGTGTGGTTGAAGTTTCATGGGCCGCATCTCTTACAGCATTATACTGAGCCCACCGAAGGATAGATCTATTTTCGGTGGCCTTGATTATATGCTGTAGCAGTTGTACAGAAAACTTGATTGCGCTGAAGGAACTTTGATGCATTTTTTACTTGTTTGTGTTATCTACAAAATATCCACCCTGGATTGGGTTAGCTACAGCAGGCTGTGTCGTATGATGCACGAGAGGTACCGCTAAAGGTATTTTGCGGTAAATGTTTGTCCTTCAGGTGCACTGTTAATGTCATTTACTTTGCATGCATTCTTTGTGTTATGATTTTAGGTGTTACGGTACAGTAAACCCCTGGATTCATGACCTCACAATTCCCGGACTCACCAATTCGATTGGAATATACATATACATATATACACATTTGCTGAAAATTCGCCTATTCACAGTATTTTTCATTGAGAAGTATTCATAATTGCTGTATTTTCATATTATTTATAGAGGTTTTTTTTGTGTTTGAACTATCACAATAGGCAGTTCTAAGCATTGTTAGAGGGATTTTAAATATTTGCGGATTTTAGCGATTTGTGGGGGTTGTGGCACCTATCCCCACAAATCGGGTGGGGTTTACGGTACCGTATTAGGAATAATTCACCATATATGAGTGTAGCTTTTGTTTAGCTTCAAGAAGGTCACGTGACTTTTTTTAAGTGTTGCTAATTGCATTGTTCTGAAATATAGTATTGTTGTGAAAGATTTAACATCCCAATAACAATCAAACACATCTTGATTGACTGTCCCAGATGAAATACTTATTTACAGAATAAATCAATAAAGGATATTCTAGCAGAAGGTAATAACTTTTCAATTAATAATATCATTCTCTGCTTAAACAAAATTAAATTGATAAATAAAATATAATCTCCCCCTTTTTTTCCCTCCCTTTCTTTTCCTTTTTTTCTTCCATCTTGATTTTTTATTTTATTTTAATTTTTCCCCTTTTTTTATTATTTATTTATTTATTCATTTAATGACTTAATTTTTTTATGTATTCTTTCCCCCCTTCTTTTTCCAGCCCGAGAAGAACCTTATAAGAGTTCAGAGGTCTGGTTAAACAAATCATTTATAACTAACTAACCTGTTTATGTAAGGGGGAATTGGCCATATTGAGGAAGTCTGCTTCAGAATTCATAATTCTTTAAATGTTCTTTTGATATAATCTGCTTACAGCCAAAATTAGATGGAGCTCAGATATGTTAATTGTAACTCTGAAAACTACTTAGGAACACAAATACAGAGACAACATACTGTATCTGCAAATGCTTTTTGTAACAATTCCTTTGCTTATACTCATGATCATGTACTGCATTTTAGGGAATTGACAAATTTAACTGGTTGATTTGAAAACTGTCCCATAAGAAGAGTGAATTTTACATGACTACAATTTTGCATGATTACGTAGAGCATTTTTATCTACTGTTGCCTCAAATTTGTTTAAAACTTCAAAAAACCTTCT
Organism: Macrobrachium rosenbergii; assembly: GCF_040412425.1. Lineage (NCBI taxonomy): Eukaryota > Metazoa > Arthropoda > Malacostraca > Decapoda > Palaemonidae > Macrobrachium > Macrobrachium rosenbergii. The sequence goes on along the minus strand of NC_089744.1, from coordinate 77,934,960 downwards.
TTGTTACGAAATGTTGGTAAGGGTACTTTAGGTAATTGTAGCTCTGAAATTCCAATATGCAAAGAATCCAAAATATTGCCAGGCAGAGAAGAGAGAGAAGCACTTATTTGAACAGTGATTGCAAACAGATCAGTTATCCATCTCTACACTTAGCCTGTGCTCTTGCAAATTTGACTCGTCTTATTTACTTGCTTTATCAATTTTCTCCTTTTAAGATCAGATTATATACACATAAGCATATTACAGTGCTGAATGACATCGAAGAAATACTAATTTCAATCAAACTGCATTTCTTAGTGACTTGTATATTTGTGGTTGCATAAGCGCTGTTTACAAGGATTTTTAGGCATTTTCAAAATGTGAAAATGATGAAAAATTCACTCTAGATCTAAACACTAAACACTGTTTCATAAAGATTAAATTATGAGAAAAGTTTATGCACGAGTAATTCGACTCCAGAGTGTAACACTCTCATTGACAAAGACAAGAACGAACGCTCAAAGCTTTGAACCTCGTAACTAGTCCCATCATGGTTAACACTTACAAAATTATAGCTTTGGACCTCGTAACTAGTCCCATCATGGTTAACACTTACAAAATTATTCAAAAGAGCAGTGAAATAAGAAAGGTGGATTAGAAATGTAACTTATTAGAAACCTTTCATGTCAAATGAATTTTAATTAATTTAACCAAAAGGAGTACATTTTCAATTGGAACAAGTAATTCTACATGACTGACTGGCAGATAGGTTAATTGGTGTTGGAGCTTCAAGCCTCTGTACAGTATTAATTACAGACATTCCTTTGACAAGAAAGCTTCATTCAGCAGAGGCATACCACCCTGATTGCAAAGCAACACCACACAGCCTTGGCATATGGGCTATGTTCTTTCAACATTCATGTCAGGTTACCGCTTGCATGGACAGTGTGTTGTGTCCATATTTGCACTCGCATGACAAATTTCCACTATTATATGCTGGTGCCATACTGACATGTGCTCGATTTTTGTACATATGGATTTAATGGAATACAAATTTAAATACGTACCGGTAACAGCATATCAGTACCACAGGACATTTTCCATGCCTTATCCACTGTGTGCATTAGAGTTTATTAATGTTTTATTAAGTGATATTGGGTTAATCAGTGTATTCCTAAAACTTTCACATTTCCTTTTAATTAAAAGATTAACTAGGGATCACAATACTGTAGTAGTCACCTCTGCAATACTGTACTCACAACTTGAAAGAAAATAGGAGTAACATTGACCATGAATATGAATTGGAATGCCACAAAGTCAGTGAAATATAAGCAGTAGTAAAAGTGTGTGATAAATTTGTAATGTAATTATATTGTTTATAGATAATGTTAACTTTATGCCTGATAAATGCATTTCAACTCTTTGTAAATGTAATTTTGAAAGCAATAAAAAAAATGGTAAACAGCACCGTGGGCATTGTTTCAGTATAATGTACTAAGTTTTGAACCAGCCTTTTATAATGCACATTTGTAAGTAAATCATCACTGAGCTGAGAATACAGTATAAATTAGTTCTCTCTTTGTAGACTAGAAAGGCATTTAAAATGAAAAATGAAAACCAACAAAGGTGAAGTCAGCAGTACCTTGAAATGAAGAATGTGACACACTTGTGTGTGGAAAAGGACTGCAACCTCTTTAGCCAAACTATTTGATGGGACTGCTGTGTAGGGAGTCATCACCCTCCAGATTGGTATGTCACAGGAAGCCCTTTTGAAGTGCCAGTTATGCCCGGCGATATCCTGTTTACAAAGGATAAAACACTAAACACGTTTGAAACACCATTGAGTAGTTGTTTCTGTACTGAACTAATACAGAAAAGTATTTGACTTGAAGAAAGTACATCAGTAGAATTACATCACAAGAAACTCACAATTAACTTGAAATCATCATCCATATCAATAATGACATAATACGGACAGTCAACGAAAAATTTCCAAAAACAAGTACAGTAAACAAACAAGCAAAGCTTAACAAAGGATAAATGATCTCACAGATATAAAGTTCAAAATAAAAGCTTAATTCTCATTATATTTATGGTAAACTGTACAATTCTTTCTCATTTTTGTTGTAAAGAATCTATAATTGTATCCATGTGATATAATTTTAATTGTAATTGCCAAGATCAACTAAAAAGACACATTGAACTAATAATAGAAAGAAGTGTTACAGACAAGAACAAGAAAATTCACAAATATGCCAGAAACTGCACAGAGATAATGATTGAAATATTTCTGCATGTGAATGAAAATGTAAATGTGAGAGTTGTTAACAGTAACTGAGGTACAGTAGCTATCTTACAAAAGAAGGGAAAATGATAGCTATGGTTTTGTCATCCAGCATTACCTTAAGTAATGCTGAAACACTAAAATCCATTCATGAAAATTACTGTACAGGTGCATTTCTGCAAAATTCATTGCTCTAGGCCAGGAGAAAGTACAAAGGCTTTGGTCATCAGAACCAAATAGTTTCATAGGGAACTGAAGCATGTTTTAGATTCGTGTGGTATAGATAATCATTTAAAATACTGTATATGCTTAAACAACCTTAAAATTGAAATATGTCATATAACATGAGTTAAAAAAAATATAAAAAAAAGACACGGTATGGGTGACAGACAGATGGAAGGACATACAGACTGATGGGAGGGAAATTTTAGTTCTCTTGACTAGGCTGTTGGAAGGGGACTAATATTTGCTTGATCCCTATAGTGGGACTTGCACTGCCCTTTTGACCCCCAGCTGCATTGCTTTATTCCATTTACTATTCATCCTCCTTTTGACCTCCTCACAACCAGCTGTCCAATTTTTAACTTTACTTTGATTCATTTTTCACCTTTAAAGAAAAATTCTTTTTGAGGTGCTGTGTGAAATTTAGGAATGTGACTCAGCAGTATTATGGAAACAGTCAAAATAGCCTTTTTGACAAAAATGTTATACTGTAGTGACCACACATGTATTGTACATGTACAGTATAGATTGGCAACCAGGAAATCTGTCATTTTATTCAAAGTACAGTAGTGTGCATTGTATATTAAAAGTTTTTTTCACAAATCCAGTCTGGCTGTGTAGCTTTGCTCTCTCTCTCTCTCTCTCTCTCTCTCTCTCTCTCTCTCTCTCTCTCTCTCTCTCTCTCTCTCTCTCTCTCTCTCTCTCTGCAATAGAGCAGGAGGAATTACTTGAGATAAAACAAACTCATCTTGTGGGTAACAGCATTGAAAAATTTTTAAACATATAGAAAATCTCTTAGCTATTTATATCTGTGTTTGCTGAAAATTCTTGTGTGTGAACCATTTGAGACTGCCAAGAAAACTATGAATGCTTACAAAATGGGCTAGATAATATGACTTGCAGAGAAACAAAACTCTCTGATGGAGACAGCTTGAATATACACGTCTTAAGAGATGACAAGTTGAATATAATGTTGGAAAGAGTTGTTGATTTCATGACCCAGAAGGAAATGCAATCACAGTAAAGACATCCGCAGAATGGGAACTGTACTTCGAAAGATTATTGTATTTCATATATGAAAAAATACAGAAACTAGGACGGCGTCTTAAGTAACTCATTTCTGGAAAGCCAGCTAAGGAAGACAGGCAATAAAGAATATATTATATAAAACCGGTTTGTCCCTGGGTGATTTTTATGACAAGGAATCGTTATTATTATTATTATTATTATTATTATTATTATTATTTATTATTATTATTATTATTATTCAGAAGACGAACCTTATTCATTTGGAACAAGCCCACGGGGGCCCTTGACTTGAAATTTAAGCTTCCAAAGAATATGGTGTGCATTAGGAAGTAAGAGAAGGTGATGGGAAATACAGAAAGAAGAGGTCTCACATATTAAAAAGAAAAAATAAGTTGATAGATAAAAGTTTATTAAAATGCAAGAAGAATACCATTAGGATAGTAATGCATTGCATCTTTGCTTGAACTTTTGAAGTTCCAGTTGCACGACATCATACTTTGATATGTTGTCACCCTTTTTGGGAGTGACAGCAGGAGATGCCTATTTATCCACGATCTTGCTGTTGAAGTAAGAATGTGCAAGGATCATTGCATTGTTTTCTTTGGTGCCACCCGTCTTGCGGGAAAGAGCTTAATGAATCCTATTTTCATAGTGTTTTGTCAGTGCTGCCCTCAGGCGGTGAAACAGTTATGCTTGGTTTATGGTTTTGCACTCTGTGGTTGGGATGTAAGGTTTTTGTCGTTCGTGTTTTATTTTCATTGCCTTCAAGTTACTTTTGTGGTTGGGATGTAAGGTTTTTGTCGTTCGTGTTTTATTTTCATTGCCTTCAAGTTACTTTTGCTAGTAGTTAATTGCCTTCGATTTTAAAATGGTGGTATTTATTAATACTAATAAATGACGTGAATGGAATTCTAAATGACTGAGTCTCGTCTGAGGTGATACTCTCTCTCTCTCTCTCTCTCTCTCTCTCTCTCTCTCTCTCTCTCTCTCTCTCTCTCTCTCTCTCTCTCTCTCTCGTTCGTCAGTTTATTAGTGAGGGAAAGGGAAGGGAAGGGGAATAAAGGAAGATAATTACCCTATAGTTTTGGTACCGGTGCACTTTCGTCCACGTGCTCTGACAATAATAACAGACTGCGAACTTAACACGTGTCAGGACAGCCAACGCTGGAGAGAGGGGGAGAGAGAGGGCTAGTTAGAGTGGGAGAAGGATATGATTTCAGTGCCTTAACAGTGCACTGCCAATCATAGCTCTGTTCTCAGTCGATATCAAAGTTCCCCAATAACATCAACAGAAACCGGATGCCGAAGTGATTAGTGCGTTATTGTTTTTGTTTCTTAATTCCTCTGAGCCAGTTTAGGTCACTGAATGATATATTTGATATGAGAGTGTAAAGAGGAACATGTTTTTTTTCTAGCACTGTATGTTTATTCTTGTGTATTTTTTCTAGTGTGCTTTGTGTACATGTTCAGAGTGCAGAATAAAAGTTAGCCCAACAGTATAATTTAAAATTCATGTCGGTACTAACGTGAAAAATATCGTTGGAATTTTCGCTGGGTGGTTTTTTGATACAAAGACCAACTAAATGCCCCCTTCCCCCGTTCGGTTTTAGCCAAGCCCCAAAAAAAAAATACAAGAAAAGGAAATTGATCAGATGAGTTGGCGTTGATTCAACCCTGTCAACATGAGACAAAAGATCGAAGTACATCAAATAGGAGGCCTCTCAAGCAGGGACAGATCAGGCCCACATTTAGCTATGGTAGCTGAGATAAAAAAAAATAAACATAAAACTTTTGATATCTAAGCAGTGCGCCAATAGCCGATTTTTCATTAAAATTAGGTAATCTCCCCAAGACATGCTATAAGTTATCTGAATTATTGGTAGAAGTAAAATTATTATTATTATTATTATTATTATTATTATTATTATTATTATTATTAACCCTATTCATATGGAACAAGCCACCAAAGGGGACATTGACTTGAAATTCAAGCTTCCGAAGAATATGGCGTTCATTCGAAAGAAGTAACAAAAGGGAATGGGAAATACAGAAAGAGATCAGTTATTAAGCTTGTTAAGTTTAAAAAGTTTGTTTACACTTCCGTAAACGGATCAGATTAAATGAGAGAGAGAGAGAGAGAGAGAGAGAGAGAGAGAGAGAGAGAGAGAGAGAGAGAGAGAGAGAGAGAGAGAGAGAGAGAGAGAGAGAGAAACTGTCTGTGGGAGCATAAACTTGACAAAGTCCAGATCCTCATTCACAGAAGCTTTCAAGATTGAGGCGATTGATGAAGAAGTTGTGTTTCATTTTATTGTAGATTACAGAAGAGGGTTAGGAGTGAAGGGAGAAATGTGGATGCACTAATAAACAGGAACTAAAGATTTTCAAAATGTAGAGAATGGTTAAAAATTTAAAGTCATATATTTTATTCAAAGAAAAGTGTATCGTTTTACTATTTGAGAAGAAAACAGTAGTTTACAGTATTCATACCCATTTAACTCTGGTGAATTTTATTTTTAAAAATTCTCTCTCTCTCTCTCTCTCTCTCTCTCTCTCTCTCTCTCTCTCTCTCTCTCTCTCTCTCTCTCTCTCTCTCTCTCTCTCTCTCTCTCTCTCTCCTATAAATAGCAGTGTAACACTGACATTCTACCTTAACCTCTCTCGTGTCGTTTCTGCGATCGATGAGGTAGTGACTCATCAAAAGTTCCATTTTCGCTTCGTTTTGAATCCTGGTAGAACCCCCACCCTTCCCATAAAGGGAGAGAGAGAGAGAGAGAGAGAGAGAGAGAGAGAGAGAGAGAGAGAGAGAGAGAGAGAGAGAGAGGGGGGGTCCGGAGCCCGTCAAGTTATGGTATGATCAGCAAGTTCCATCTTGGTGGGATGAGGAATTTGAGGACAAGAAATGTGATTAGAATTTCGCGAGAGAGAGAGAGAGAGAGAGAGAGGGTCTTCCATGAGGCTCGAGTTTTAATCGAGAAGTGATCATTAAGATTTACGGTCTGAAATTAGTCGGTCATTTCAGAACCACGTCGAGACGTCAACCCGGACTTGGAATGTGTACAACCCGGGATAACTTAATTGATCACGACTTTGGCGCTTCCGTGGTCGTTCTGTTCTCTCTTGGCCATTTTGGGGAATTTGAATATGATCCTCCTCCGCCCTTCGTGTCTCTCTTCTGGCGCGCGTGCGCACACACACACACACACACAGTATTTGGCCACGATGGAAGTGAAAACTGGGATCTTTTTCCTTTTTACACATTAGGGCATTGTCAAGCAAACTGTACAATAGAACAAATATATTACGAAGAAGACTCGATTTTACAAACAAGAGCTAATCCCTGAGGAGTCTATAACCATTATAACATAAATCTATATAAAGTTCATTACCGTTGGATTAAATATTCAGGCGGGGAACAGCTGCCTGGGATCAACTCAGGTACTTGGATACAGCCAGGCGAGGCAAAGGATTAATATTAATCCGGACCTCTGATAATCTTCAGTTTCTCTCAGATCTCCTTCGAACATCTGTTATTTTCCTTTGTTGTATTAATGCAGATTCAAGTATGTTTCTTGGAACACAGTATTTTTATTTATTGTTATTTTACTGTAAGACCATTCAGTCCTATGTGATTGTTACCTTATTTGCACAAAAATATCATTATTCTTTTGGCCCGTTTTGATTGAATATTTTTTGTTGATTTATTTTGACATTTAACTCATTACTTGTCTGGCCCAAATCTGTCACATGGGATTTTATAAACAAGAGTTGGTACTCTGGTGAGGAGAGTTTCTTGTGATAATTTTTTTTTTCTGCTGCGTTATTGGAGGGAAAGATTACTTTTACACTGAATATTTTCAACACATATGATTGACTCAAAGCCAATGACATTAGACAAATGTTAGAAAAATAGGTAGGAACTTTGTTATTCAGCTGATGTTTTGGATAGGCTACTTGCTACAGTAAAGCTGTATTATGAAGATAGAATTACCTAAGATCGCAATTTGTTTGTCATATTTCATCGGCTTTGAGTCAAGCAAATCGGCGTTGAAAATATCCCGTCCGGAAATGTTTTCTTCCAAGGAGATGTCTTACATTTAAGATCCCTGGCTTTGATTACAAGGATGACCTGGGATTTATTTTGCGGAAGGTTATCTAGTGGTCGATCTGGCTAGATTATCTCTATGAATAAGAGCCCGCGCTAGCATAAAGCCAGGTTAATCAAAACAACAACAACAACATGTTTTGTAGCAAGATTCAGGTAAGTTTTGTCCACGACGTCTGCCTTCCCGTGCCCGTCTAATTTTTTTTTTTTTTTTTTTTTTTACTGTTTGACTCATGATTGGTGACTCCAGAACCTTCCTCCTCTATGGACAGGGACTTTTAGATATGGTAAAGATGATTCATTCCGGTTAATGCTATACCCAGAATGCAGCCAGTGAACGAAAATCCTGGGATGTTCTCTAGGCCACCAGATTATTATTGTATTGTCAATCTCTGTGATAGCGGACGTCCAGCCTGACCCACAAAAACTTTTCCAAAATCTCTAGAGGGGATTTTGTAAGCGTCGGATGTAGTTTCCCTTTCATTTAATAAGAGCACTTCCCATGGTTCCCGGGACAGGAAGAACAAATGAGTTCCCAGTTTCGATGTTCGTAGTTACATTTTTAGTACCCTCTACGTACGGGAGTTATATCTATGTGGTAAAATTCCTTTTGTTATTGTCTTTACGACTTTGAAAATATATTCTATAGGATTTCCGTTTCAGCGCTGAATGACCTCGTAGGTCCCAGTGCTTGGCCTTTGGCCTAAACTCTAAATTCCATCCATTCCATTCGATACCTTATGTAGACTAGATTAGCTAGGTGGGTTGTTTATGTATGGTACTTAATACTTTTCCTAATTACCCTTGAGAATAGATTTGTTGTCATATAAGAAAAAGATGACAAGCTACAACCATACTGAAATGTCATGGTAGGTGAGGAATTAAAACTAGGAAATAGAGAGAGAGATGGTTTCCTATGCTCGGTAAAGTTGCGCTTTGACGATTCCCTTATTATTGGTACATTGCAGAAAGGATAGATATTCATCCCTTTTCCAAGCAGTGTTGAATTTTATACCAGTGAATTAGAGTTTATAGAAAAAAAGTCATTCTCTCTCTCCCAGTAACCATCCCAGAAGGTGAAAATGTCATGTGCGTATATCGCAGCCAATCATGCCCTTGGGTTTGGTGGTAGTCAGAATTTCATTTTCCTAGTATTACGTGTAGAGACTGGTTAAAAAGACCGTGCGTTGGGCTTAGTGGGCTGCCTGTGGTATAACCGAGTTTTTCGTCTGTAGAAATTTCCATGGAAAGAGAACACTTTCATTGTTGCAGAGGAGTTGCTTGAATTATTTATTTTTTTCAATGTCCTTAGGCAAAAGGTTTTCGCAGAGGGTTAATTTTTCACTTAGGAAATTCAGGACGTCGTCTGCGGAGGGCTCAGAAAGATATTGAGAGAGAGAGAGAGAGAGAGAGAGAGAGAGAGAGAGAGAGAGAGAGACGGATGCTGGGTACTGGTAAACTATACTCCCCAGTGTGTGATATCAGAGTTTTCGAATGTGTATTGCACCTCTCTCTCTCTCTCTCTCTCTCTCTCTCTCTCTCTCTCTCTCTCTCTCTCTCTCTCTCTCTCTCTCTCTCTCTGACCACACGCACATTCGCACAAATTAATAGCGGAGCTGTGTTACCAACATTGCTGCACCTTCTTCAGTTTTTAGCATATGAATTTTTTTACTTGTGATGGGATAGGTAGAATTAAATAATTACGGTAAATTGTAGTAGACTTGACCTAAATGGTGTGTGTGTGTATATATATATATATATATATATATATATATATATATATATATATATATATATATATATATATAGAGAGAGAGAGAGAGAGAGAGAGAGAGAGAGAGAGAGAGAGAGAGAGAGAGAGAAAGAGAAACAGACAGACAGACAGAGAGTGGATAATGCCTGAATTGAAGCTTTGAGTGCCACATTATATATATATATATATTATATATATATATATATATATATATATATATATATATATATGTATATATATATATATATATATATATATATATATATATATATATATATATATATATATATATATATATATATATATATATATATATATATATATATTTGTATGTGTATAGCGTACATTTGTGGATGTGCAAACAAAACACCTTTTGATAAATGTGTGATTATTTTTAGCATGAAATTGTATAAGAGTTTTGACAGATAGCGCAGACATCCAATTCATAAATGAAATGATTCACGACCAAAAGTGACTCCTGACGTGAAGCCTCCTTTTCGTCCGAAGCTCTCGGAAAATGAAGAGTAGACAAATAACATTATTCTGGAAGCGTGGCAAGCATCGCGTCTCAAATACTAATGTGTTAGAGGAGGAGGAGGAGGAGGAGGAGGAGGAGGAGGGACTGGGGATGAGGAGGAAAGCGAATGCTTAAAAGAAATGAGCAAATTACGGCTACTGGGGATGAGGAGGAAAGCGAATGCTTAAGAGAAACGAGCAAATTACGGCCGCTGAAGAGATGCTGAGTGTATAGAGACATACACCTATCGGTTTTGATACATGTGTTGGGTTCTCCCAGGACCTGGGTTCTCCATGTCCACGCTTGACGATATTATCGATCGGGACTTCGGAAGGAGGGCGATCCTGTGTTTTGGTAGTGCAAGTGTGTGTGTGTGTGTGTGTGTGTGTGTGTGTGTGTGTGTGTGTGTGTGTGTGTGTAGCAAAGGGGGAGGAAGAGGCTCAACACTAGCAGCAGTACGAGTAGGAGTAGGAGGAGGAAGGGAAGGAGTGGAAGGGGAAGGGAGGGAGTGAGGAGGTCCGCTTGGTGCAGTAACATTGGCAGTGTCAATGGTAGTAGTGGTGTGTGGAGTTGGTACCTTAAGCTGGTTGGTTGTTTGGTTGGTTGGTTGGTTGGTGGCAGCGGTATTCCCCAAGAGGTTCAGTTCGAATCCATCGGCGCCTTGTTCGTGGAGAGCCTTGTCAGTGCCTGCTTGCTTCCTGGCCGTCTGTACACGGGCTCTACAGCATTCCCCAGTGAGGGACCAATCGAATTCCTCGTCTCGATCTTCCGTGTTCGTCTCAAGTTTCTTGCCTTCCATTAATTATTGATTTATTTTTGTTTTGTGGGGCATACATCATCCATGTTAGTGTGAGATAAAATCCTGTGTTGTGAGGGTGTTTCAGTGCGTCAGTTACGTTTTGAGAACGGATTCTTGACATTGTTTTTGTTTACGTTGTGACGTTTTCACCATGCGTCTTCACGTTTCCTTATTACTAAATTTTCCGACCTTGAAAAATTGCTAGGGTTGTTTATAGTGTCGATTCGTACAAGTGCCAAAATGAGTGTTTCCCATTAGAACAAGATGCCTCGGACGATATAGTGTGATATGTTATATACTGTATATATTTCTTGTGCATATGAAGGTAGTGTGATGATTATTTAATCGTAAAGATGGAAGCTGCTTCCCCTGCAAGATCGAGGTTGAAGGACCACGTGATTTTTACCTGTGCGAAGATGAGATTGTCCCAGCTGTGGCCAGGTGAGTCTGCAACCGGAAGTGCAGTAGGTAGGCGAATATGAGAGCAAACTGTAAAACGGTCTCGAATTTTATTTTTTTTTTTTTTTAGGACTTTGTCGGGAGTGTAAGAATGCTGGGGTAGGATGTGTCCTAAAGTGAATCGATTGTGATTACATTTTTGTTAGAGAAGAAAGAGTAAACCGTGTCAGTATTTGTTTTTTCAAGTTATTGTAATTTGTAATGATTAATTACAGTTTTTTGAAGAAAATGTAAGTTTGATCATTGTAATGCTTATCAAATTCTGGCAGTGAGTCGACTGGCCTAATATATATATGTGTAGGTTTCAAAAGATCATCTCAATTTCGATGTTGGCGTGAGCGCAGCTCGCTTTTATATTATCATGAAAAATAATAGTGAAAATGTCATTTTTTTTCAGATTTGCAATAAATGTGAAGCTCAAACCAGAGGATTATTTTCCTCTCGTTTTCCTTTGTTTAAAACCTTTCTTCCAAGAGGATAGTCAGTGACTAATTACTATTGTTTCCTTCAGACCGAGGCAAAAAGAGAGAGAGAGAGAGAGAGAGAGAGAGAGAGAGAGAGAGAGAGAGAGAGAGAGAGAGAGAGAGAGAGAGAAGTGAAAGAAGTTCACTTTGACACTAGAGCATAGATTAAGTACATTGAAGCCAGTTAACCAAATGAACGAAATGAAGGAGGCATTAGTTTCGAAATGAACGACTGAAAAAGGAATATACTGTAGGAGAGAAAATGAAGTGAGGGCATACCCATTTGCTGTTTTGTGAAATTCACAGATTTTTTGTGATGCTTGCATCGTTGATTGACTTCAAATTAGCTGTGGATGATAGCTGAATAGATAAGGATGCTTATATTGTTTATTTCTGCAGTATTTTTAAAGGTTATTTGAAGGTATTTTGAGCTTTCACAAAGAACTCCAAAATTGTTAAAAATGTGTGATTTGTGAATTTTGGTGCTATTGGATTTTTTCTGAGTAGTGTTTCGTGCTCTTTTGTATTCTAAGTCTCTCTGGTGTTTCTCTTAAAATGAACTTTTCTTTAAGGCCAATTTTGGGGAGAATGCTTTTAATGTGCATTTTCCGTATCATTAACAAATGATCAGTTAAGCCCCAGTAACTAATGCATGATGTATGTAGAAAGTATGTGTACTTGCACGTTAGATAAAGAGAAAAGTTCTACACGATGTATGTGGAAAGTGTGTATACTTTCTTGTTACAGATATAGAATAAGAATTCTACACAGTGTGTGTGGAAAGTATATATACTTACATGTTATAGAAAGAGAGAAGGAAATTCTACACAATTCATATGGAGGTAATTAATGTAGCCTCGAATGGCCCTTAAACATAGGGCGAGCCTTTGCTATTTCCTCGTGGTCTGGAGACAGTCAGAGGCAGCATCCCCATAGTTATAAAGGTTTGCCTCAGACCAGACGAGATGAGATTAATATGTTAAAAGGAAATGGCTGCATTGTAGACGCATCTCGCGTCGTAGGTCTGAAAGTCTTACTTTTGACGAGTCTCTCTCTCTCTCTCTCTCTCTCTCTCTCTCTCTCTCTCTCTCTCTCTCTCTCTCTCTCTCTCTCTCTCTAGCGGAGGAAACAAAGACAGAGGGGCAAATTCTCTTCATTGCAGCTCTGCAATTTGAATAATTGCATAGGATAGCGTCAAGTACAGCAGTCAGTCATGAAGGACCGTGAGTCACAGGAGAACCAGAATGAAGTAGGAGGAGGAGGAGGGAGGGAGGAGGAGGGGAATGTGTAGGTGGAGGAGGGGAGGAAGGAATAGGAGGGGGAGGGAATCCTAGCCACTACCCCAATACCCAACCTCCTCCTCCTCCTCCTCCTCCTCCTCCTAGTTTATATTAACTTGTATGTATGTGTGACCGCCAGGCTGTGATGTCATTGTACTCTTTAATAAATAACTTCCTTTATTCTTATTTTTTTTTCACTCCGCCATTTTTATTCTACAATTAACTGGGAATGCTACTACAGCTGTGGTCTTTGACCCACCAGAGAGAGAGAGAGAGAGAGAGAGAGAGAGAGAGAGAGAGAGAGAGAGAGAGAGAGAGAGAGAGAGTTTTTCTGTCTCGTGGTTCACCCCCCCCCCAAAAAAAAAAAATTGGCACGAGTAATATTGATCATTTAGGGCTCCATGTTGTCATTTGATCCTGTCGTCCCTCCGTGGACACACGCGCCCTTTCGCTGAACACACACCCCCTTTTTTTTTTCTTTCTTTTTTTAGTGCTTCCTACAGTTTCTCCTCCCTATTTCAACTCTTTCTGTGTGTTTGTCTCTCTAGTAAATATAATTCTAACTTCTAATTAGTTTATTTCCCCTTATTTTTTGGGGATTGTTTTCCGTGAATGGACCAGTAGCATTCAATAGATATTAGCAATGCCATAAAACTATACATGAATATGTAATTACTCTCTGCTTGGGGAATCGCTTTTGTAGTCTTTGTCGTGTATATTGTTAAGTTATGTTTTTCTAATAACGGATCTCATCTTTCTGAATTTTCCGTTACCTTCTGTTTCTTTCGAATGAACACCATAATGTTCTTTGGGAGCTTGAATTTCAAGTCAATGGCCCCTACGGTGGGCTTGTTCCATATGAATAGGTTTCATCTTCTGTATGATAATAATGATGATGATCTGTCAACGCGGTGAATGTCCGTTTTCTGTTATTAATTAGAATGTTAAACTTTCTTTTTATTTATGTTGAAGCTTATGACTTCACGTCATCATGTTATTTACTTTAATCGTGAGTCAGTAAATATAATTTTAGGAAAGAAAGTAATGACTCATTCTGGTTCTTGAAGTTTGAGGGCGGTCTAAATACCTCATCCTGTATAACGAGGATTATCATTAAGTCTGGGTTCTAAGATGCGGTCATCGGTGATGAGGTTTGGTCCTCTCTCTCTCTCTCTCTCTCTCTCTCTCTCTCTCTCTCTCTCTCTCTCTCTCTCTCTGCGGTCTCGTTTGTTGGACGAGAACTGTCTCACAAACTTTCCCGTTGATTGTTGGAGCTGAAGTCTCTGTCTGAATAAGGCAGATTGTTTGCAAGGCTCTGGAACTTATAAATAACATATGAAATTTCAGATTTTATATATATATATATATATATATATATATATATATATATATATATATATATATATATATTTATATATTTATATATTTATTTATTTATATGAGACTATAGATTTATAGTGTGTGTGTTGCGGATTAACCTTTTTCACAAGATGACTTGTTACATTATCAGCTGTTTTCGTACACCTGTATAGAAAAATCATTAGCTGTGTATCGAACACCACACTCAAGCTGCAGCGTTCACCGGTATCTTGCAAGCACACTTGTACTTCTGTCACCTTACTTTTAAATATATATATGTATAAATACATATATATATTATATATATTATATATATATATATTATATATATATAAGTATACAGTATATGATACCCATTAATAAAAATATATATAGGGGCTCTCCAGTAAGGGAATATTTTAATGCGGAGGGAGTTTGGTTTTGAAATAGTAATTATTCCCGGGACCCCCATGATGTCCAAAAATAACATCTGTGATCAAACAGTCGAATCATTTGCATATTGTCATATCTAGGGATTCCATTTCATGCAAATTGTATTTCGAATTAAAAAGTATCAGCGGTATTTCTTTGATCTTTCATTATAATTCATAAGTATAGTGTCCTTCTCCCTCCCCCCATAAAATAAATAACCTTATTATCATCTCCTCGGTTTTAGTTTTCTGAAAAGAAAACTGTTGTGCCGGCATTGTCTGTTCGTCTGCACTTTTTTCTTTCCGGCCTCAGATCTTAAAAACTACTAAGGCTAGAGGGCTGCAAATCGGTATGTTGATCATCCGCCCTCCAGTCATCAAACATACCAAATCGCAGCCCTCTGGCCTCAGTAGTTTTTATTTCATTTAAGGTTACAGTTAGCCATACTTGTGCTTCTGGCAAATCAACAGCACAAGCCACCACGGCCGGCAGATAGTTTCATGGGCCACCTAAAGATAGATCTATTTTTATTGGCCTTGATTATTCGCTGTACAGAAAACTCGATTGCGCCGAAGAAACTTTAGCGCATTTTTCACTTGTTTAGTATTGTTTAGCCTTTGTGGTTGTGTGTGTGTGTGTGAGAGAGAGAGAGAGAGAGAGAGAGAGAGAGAGAGAGAGAGAGAGAGAGAGAGAGAGAGAGAGAGAGAGAGAGAGTAATGTTATGGCAAAGATCCAGTAATGGTTCTTTTATGTAAGTACTCTGTAATTAGATGAATTCATCGTTCACAATTGGCCTTAGCCTACACGACGTGACTAAATAATAATAACTTTCATTATTATTATTATTATAATTAGTATAATAATAATAATAATAATTATTATTATTATTATTATTATTATTATTATTATTATTATTATTATTATTATTATTATTATTATTCAGAAGAGGAACCATGTTCATGTGGAACAAGCCCACCAAAGGGGCCATTGACTTGAAATTCAAACTTTCAAGTCAGTGGCCCCGTGGGATTGTGCCATATGAATAGGTTTCATCTACTGAATAAAACAAAGTAATTATTATTATTATTATTATTATTATTATTATTATTATTATTCATTTATTTATTTATTTATTTATTTTTGGTCTGTCACAGTCATCCTGTTCGACTGGGTGGTTTTTATAGTGTGGGGTTCCGGGTTGCATCCTGCCTCCTTTGGTGTCCATCACTTTTCTCACTATGTGCGCTGTTCCTAGTAGCACACTTTTCTGCATGAGTCCTGGAGCTACTTCGGCATCTAGTTTTTCCAGATTCCTTTTCAGGGATCTTGGGATTGTGCCTATGATTATGGGTACAATTTCCACTGGTATATTCCATATCCTTCTTATTTCGATTTTCAGGTCTTGACACATCAGTTTTTTGTCTTTCTTTCTCATCTACTCTGGTGTCCCATGGTATTGCAACATCAGTGAGTGATACTTTCTTCTTAATTTTATCAATCAACTTCACGTCTGGTCTATTGGCACGTATTATTATTATTATTATTATTATTATTATTATAAAATTCTATGATTATTAATGCATGACGTTTTGTCAACAGCTGGTAATACTCTTTCCCAATATTTTTCCATTTTATAAATGCTTTTGCTTTATAAACATAGATGGATACTTGAAAGTATTTAATTATTAATGCAACTTTTGTCACAACAGCTGGTAATACTGTTGGCAGTTACTTAAAATTAAGGCCATAAGTAGTCACAAGATGAGAAGTTGTATTTATCCTTTAATATATTTTTGCTGTACCTAATTTAACTCGTACACTCCCATTCACTGTTTAAGCTGTGTAAAGATGGCAGTATGAAATTGTGTATGTTATTCTCGCGCATCAGACTTTAGTGCAGCAGATAATTGCAAATTTCATAAGAATCGTTCAGATAGTGAAACAAGCATGAAATTTTGCACAAGTGCTCTTTAAAGTTCCCTCTATCAGAAAGGGCGCTGGCCACGCAAAAATTTAATATGGCGGCCAAATTCAAGATGGCGGCCAGTATCGACAGATTTTGGCTAATTTTTCACTAGAATGGCATGTATTTGCTTCTAGCAATATGGTAAAAGCTCTTCCATACTATTTCTTGTGAATATTATGTTTCTGTAGCTTCCCAGTACAGTTTACCTTTAAATATGGGGGCTATATGGCTGCCAAGAAAAGGTAGAAACAATAATTATAATGAGAAATAATGCCCGTTCAACAATTATCGTTTTAAGCATGGATCTTGGTTTCTGTGGTTTTAGATCCTAATGAGGCCATCTCTTTCAGAATAACTCATCAATTTTGAAGGAAAATTAATAAATGTAAAAGAGTGTATGTCTGCACACAACCAGGGCACACTGGTGACATCACTGCTGTGTAACTCAGCATGGGGTTCAGTGCCAGCTAATCCAGCTTTACTAATCCTGTAGTCTTAGACTAGTAGTTGTAGTATAGTTTAGTTTAGTGTCCCAGATGCTTTCTAACAGCCCCAGACCAGCTATAGTTAGATAGCCGCACCTGAATAGACAGGATGTGCCAGCGCGGAGAGCCGAGCCAAGGGTATGGGGCTGTACATGATGGTTCATGTACTTACCCGGATGGTGTACAGATCACACGGGACTTAAATGGCACTGGATGAATGATCGGGCTAGGTGTAGGAGACCGAACCTAGTTGAATCCCATACAGGAATGTGTGCTTTGTTTAAGGTGGTAAAGGATAACCCTCGGCCTTAATCAAAAAGTGAAATCATGGCAGAATGTGATGCCAATCAATATTGAGCAGTAGAAAAACAAACTGGAGTTTGTGTTGTCTTTGTCAGAAGGACAAAAGAGGTGAGCACTTGACATCACCTCCAAGTCATCATGTCCTAGACCATGATGGGTACACAATGCTGGCAAGGAACATTCCCATGTTCAGTGAAATTAATGAAATGCCACTGATAATGGATCAGCAAGGCTGGATGAAGGTGATGGCATAGAGGCCACTCTCAGGAAAAATGCAGCAAAATACCATGTGAACTGTCGCTTGTTGTTTAACAACACTAAACTGGACCGTGCAAGAAAGCGACAATCCAATGACCAGACCAGCAACACTGAGACTAGTCGTTGCAAAACTGCGCCGAACCAGTCATGACAATGAAGTTTGCATTTTCTGTGAGAAAGTGGCACCTGCATCTGATCTCAGACAGGCTAGTACTAAGGGCCTTGACTTGAAATTGCGTGAATGTGCAGAGATACTTAGTGATGGCAAGCTCCTTGCTAAGTTGACTGGTGGGGATGTCATTGCACAGGAGTTTAAGTATCACCATGCCTGTCTTTGTGCCCTCTACAACAGAAAAGGTCCTACCTGAGGAGCCTTGAGAAAGACCAAGGTAGCACTGAGTCAGAATCAGATGTGTATCCACTAGTTCTGTCAGAACTGATGACATACATTATTGAAAACAACCTTTGTTCAGATGATCCAGTCACATTTCGGCTGGCAGATATTTGCCACCTCTACCAACAACGTCTGGAACAATTAGGTGTAGAGTCACCAAGTGTAAATTCCACGAGACTCAAAGACAAACTTCTGGCAGAAATTCCAGAACTTGAGGCTCATAAATCTGGCAGAGATGTATTACTTGCATTTCAAAAGGATGTGGGAAAAGCACTTGCTCAATCATCTGATCTTTCAGAGGCAGTTATCATTGCTAAAGCAGCAAATATTCTAGAAAGTCTATACTTGATCATCAGTCACAGTTTGATGGCACATTTTCTGAGGCTTGTGTACGAAATTCTGTGCCTCCTCTCCTGCTCCAGTTTGTAGGGATGGTTGAGCATGGGGCTGACATCAAGTCACAGTTACGATTTGGAGCATCAAAGTCAGACCAGGCCATTGCACAGCTCATGCAGTTCAACTGCTACTCCCGATACAAAGAGGAGCAACAACTCATAGACACTCCAAAGACAGAGAAACACCATTCCCAGTCTACATGGGACTCTCAGTCTATGCCAAAACCAGGAAGAGAAACCTGGTTGAAATGCTACATCAGTATGGCCTCAGTATCTCTTATGACAGAGTACTGGAGGTCTCTGCACAGTTAGGAGATGCCACAGTTAGCAAATATGTGGAGGAGGGTGTGGTCTGTCCCCCAGTACTGCGAAAAGGGTTGTTCACCACTGCAGTGATGGACAACATCGACCACAACCCATCTGCAACTACTGCCACTACCTCCTTCCATGGAACTAGCATCTCCATATTTCAGCACCCCACCAAGGAGAACACTGGACAGGAAAGACAGCAACTAAAGTTTGCACCTGAGAAAGTGAGGTCGGTGCCTGAATTGCGGACACATTCTAAACATCTCACCAGCTTCCTTTCAAACAAAGAACCCTGTGCCACCAAACACTGCAATACCAAAGCCACCCACAGATATCTTGGGCAAGAAGACCGCCTGGCAGACATGGAACATCTTTCCAGAGGCCTCCACTGTGTTCTCCAAACTGAGTCACTACCCTCTCAGAGTGGAAGAGAGTGACCTGAAGGTCCTGGAGAGGTTTGTCATAACTTATGTATGAAAGATCCAGCACTGCTGGCACTGTGGATGAGGCTAGACTTGATATGTTTGCCAGAAAACAAAGGGCATATGAGGCCATTCCACCAACCAGGGAGCTCTCCTCCAACACACCAAGCGTGCTGCGTGCCAGGCTGGTTGTGTGTGGGGGCAGGCCACCAGTGTCAGCCACAGCCAGAGAACCCTGCTGAGTGGGGATGGCAAAAAGTCTGGTGAAGCATGGCAAGTCCTCTGGACAACCAACTCGCCCTTAGCCAAGAGTTGCCAACAGCTTGCCAAATGTGGATGCAAAGCAGGCTGTCGGAAAGTGCAAGTGCTACAAGCTGGGTCTTCCCTGCACAGCTCTGTGCACTTGCAAATGTGAAGTCTAGATAAATATTGCCCTCTCTTCAGTAGATAATCTGGCTTGAGCATCCAACGTGTCATGCTATGCCTACCTTCTTATCCTCGAATTTTCAAAGGTGTAGGTTGAGAGACCTATACATAGATTGGTTTAACGTTTAGTCCGTATTTCTCTTCTTTTCTTTTTATGGTTACAGTCTTAGACACAATGTTGTATGTGACCATACCATTACTATTTCAGTTGAAAATAGCATATTAGTTAAACTGTCTGATCACATGAATATACCATTAAATAAAAACAGTTGGTCTCTATGTCTGCTAGCGCTGTGGATAGAAAAAAAGCTTTTATGGCAACCATTTTGTACGCCATCTTGGTTACAATTCATTTAGTATGGTTTTCAATAAAATGTGTGGTATGGAACATTTTATAACCTAAAAGTCGAGGTTTAAAAAAAACTGGCATATTCCATCCAATAGATGCTCCCAAACCAGTGAATCTCAACATAGATGGCGGCCATTTTGAAAAATAGCCGCCATCTTGGATTTTCAGGTGGCCAGCGCCCTTTTCTAAGAGAGCGTAGTCTTAGGAATGTTTGTGCCAAATTTCATGCTTGTTTCACTATCTGAACGATTTTTACAGCAATCTGCTGCACTATTTAGGATACCGCCGTTTGTAACATTTCACACCAGCCGACAGTAGCTAAAACGTCCTCGTTCCTGTCAAAATCATCAGCCGGATGAACCAATAATATTGTGCTGGGCCTGACCGTGTTGACACGCCAGTTTGTCACCTGCGTCAGATTTCTGTCGATGGATGGCGGGCATAACTGTCCCTTGGGTGAATGGTCTGCTCTGACTTCTCTGTAAATGTCTGTTACTGCCATTGAGTTTTGGGGAACTTTGAGTATTGCGATCTTTGAATGAGGTCCATTTTTGTGTTTGTGTTTATCATTTGTGTTCGTTATACCTATTGTTAAGTAAAGGTCATACAGTTGTAGGCTTAACATTCTTGGAAAAGTAAAATTTTTATATTTTTAAGATTGTTCACTTCATGTACGTACGTATCCAGTAGTCTGTCTAGTATTTATTATAAAATGTCATAGGGTTTTACATGTGAAATGAGTATATAAAGGTCTTTGTCCCTTATTAAAAAGTAAAAGGGAAAATATTAACTTACTATTGACGTTCTATCCCATTGTGATTTCTCTCCTTATTCCAACAAATGAAGTGACTGTATCTTCGATAAGGCCTCCAGAATTGAAGTTACACTACCGAGGTCTTAAAACTCGCTCAATCTCACTGTGGGCGATTGTCCAAAGTTAAATGCGCTGTTTTAAGGTTGAAGTTCAGGTGCTTCTCTTGACTTGTTTATATAATGATAAGGTTTGCTCATCCAAGATCTCCTATGTTCATAATTCAAGGTCAGGGGTTATTTGACATCAGTTGCATGCATTTGCCGTTATTTAAGGTCAAATGTCAAGGGCAGGGGATATTTGTATTTTTAAAGTCTATTTCCCAACGACACTAATATGATATTTTCGAGTCGACAGGTAGATGAGCCAGCGTTTCAAGTTAAAGATTGTGTTTTTTTAATACGCCCAGATTCGATGTTCCAGTTTACACGAGGTCTTTCCGTCAAACGAGTAATAGTTTTATGGGTGTTCACTATGGAAATTAATATTTGGCTCAGTTTTTCTGAATAAATATCTGATCTCGTTTCAACATTTTTTCCACAGTGTAATTCATTTTTCCGTTTTGCTTTTTTTTAATTAGTCCTTGTACTGACACATATTACACCACCAAGGACCTTCAGCGATTAGTTTTTTGTTCGTTATTCGTCGAGATTAGGAAAACGTTAAGAAATATTTTTTAGGAAATCGCTAAGAAATATTTTTTCCCGTTTCGATTCTCGCGCTCTTTAGTACACACTTGAATGTACACCAATTCATAACGCAAGTTCTGCAACGCCCCGTGAGCGAAGTGCCGAACAAAAGCCTCGTTGTTACGCTAATGAGGTATATAGCCCGCCTCATCCTCCTCATGGTGAGGTATGTAGAAGGCAGTCAGTCGTTAGACCTCCTGGAGACCTGGATGATATCGGGGAGGAAAAATGAGAAGCGGATTAGGGAGTATTTTTAATCCCTGGTACAGAATCTCCTTTGTTGCTGAATTCTCTCTCTCTCTCTCTCTCTCTCTCTCTCTCTCTCTCTCTCTCTCTCTCTCTCCAGGGGCATTCGAATGTCTTCTATCCGTCCCCTTGCCTCGTCAAACGAGGCTTGTTCTGATGGTATAGGCGGGACGAGGAGCGAGGTCTTAAATGACATGGCTTATAGCTAGCCATATCATCCCGATAAATAGTTGTAGCGATGAGTGAATGAATAGTCTTCGTTGTCTGAGAACTCAGCCCCTTAGGCGGGGGGGGGGGGGCGGCGGGCGGTTAGTGCCGTCAGTGCACCGTAAGCGGTACACTGTAGGGATTACTTAAGGTTCTTTGCAGTGTCCCTTCGGCCCCTAGCTGCAACCCCTTTCTTTCCTTTTACTCTACTTCCGTTCATTTTCTCTTTCCTCCGTCTCCCTTTCCTACCTCTCCCAACAATTGATTCATAATGCAACTGCGAGGCTTTCCTCCTGTTACACCTTTCAAAATTTTTTACTGTCAATTTTTGTTTCAGCGCTGAATATCCTCGTAGGTCCCAGTGCTTGGCCTTGAGCCTAAATCCTATGTTTTATTCAATTCTGTGGGCACGAGACCCCTTGGTTCGAAGAAAGACCCATGGGCGTGGGTTTGAGTGGGCCGGCGTTATTGGAATGTATACTAAGTTCGAGTGAGCGTAGGTTACAGTTTATGGGGAAGTTAACTTTCGAGGGAGGAGTTATATTGGAGTAATTTGAAAATTGTCTATGGTGACGTGATAATGGCGGTGTGTGGCATTCCCAGAACACTCTTTGAAGAATGAATGACGCGAGCTAACTGTTTCCTTTCGTAATTTTCTGGTTTGTCATTATACTCTTTATCTTGCTATGTAGGAAGTTGTATATTGCATATTGTACTCTAAACTTGACAAGTTAACGCTTTTGTTTACAGGATTCAAACTGTCCATTGCTTTGATGTTACTAAATAGAATAAGAGAGAATAGCCTATATTGAAAACTGTTTTTAATAATCTATGGCATTATAATATAAGACAGTGGTACAGATGTTTATGTGCACCGGTTTCGTCCAAGCTCAGTGGAAGCGAATAAAAAGAATTAAGGGAAATGCCGCTCAAGATGGGAAATAATAGAAATTGGAGAAGCAAGAGCATGGAGAATATTCAGACGTAAATAATAAAATGCAAAGAAACTGTCACCGAACTGAGATTCCGCTGACTGAGGATTTCCAAGAAGATGGAGGAGACGGATGGCTGGTGTGAGCGAGCTGGGACTGTCTGAGAGAGGAGAGACTTATCCGGATCGTCGGAGTAGTGTCTGAAATGGTACTTGCAGAAGAGCAACGGCCTGGACGACTTGAAGTGAGGGAAAGGAAATTTAAGGGAAGAGAGCAAGGCCTGGTCAGTGATTAAACGTGATTACGTCGATTCAGTCCTGTCGAGAATAAGTTAAAGAGGAAGATCCCTGATGTGGAGGATCGCATCAGCTTGAGTAATTTAGAAGGAAATAAAAACATCAAAACGGACTTGTTTTCTAAGTGGATATGACAGTGTGAATCTATATGACTTATTCTGCCATCAAATGGAAGACCGCAGTATCTGCAAAAATACAAAACTGAGAAGAATGGTAGGTACTGCAGCTTTCTCTTGCCTTACTACTGATTTTTCAGGTACTGCAAATGGGACCCCCTAGGCAAAGCATTGAAGAATCATTCTAAAACCGCAGTAACGTGCGTATTAGTGTTTCACGAGCCCAGTAGGTCGCAC
The DNA here is from genome assembly GCF_040412425.1 of Macrobrachium rosenbergii. Classification (NCBI taxonomy): domain Eukaryota; kingdom Metazoa; phylum Arthropoda; class Malacostraca; order Decapoda; family Palaemonidae; genus Macrobrachium; species Macrobrachium rosenbergii. The sequence continues at coordinate 77,911,461 of NC_089744.1, read as the reverse complement.
ATCTCAATTTCGAAAATTTTGCAGATACTGCAGTTTTCCAATTTAGGGCAGTATTGATAAGTGACACACGTTCAGGTAGCTAGGACACTAAAGTTTAAAATTTTTTTTGAAAGTTTCGAGGGTTAACCGGCCATAAGCATGAACATTCCGTCTCAGGCAGCAGCATACGTTGTGCTTCTTTATGTTTGGTTTTCTGGTGAGTGGGCGAGTCTTTCGTGTTAGCTGTCGTTAGGGTTGGCGTTCAGTATCTTACAACTCCTTAACCATGGTTAAGGATCTTCTGTTTCTTTCTCTTCATCTTCTTTGTGGCACTGTAATCATTGGGAATGGCGGGGGGCAGGGTGGGGGCGTTATTATAAAGTATGTGGTCTGTGTTCGTAATTGTATTTTGGTTTGTGTTCGATTTTAAAGTTCCAGTGGGGGCTTTTGTTAGAAGGAACGTTCAGGTTAATCGTGCTAAATAATCTTGAATTTTATTTTGTTTCGAAAAATAACATTGTCCTTGGTGAAGTCTTTTAAAAAACTTACTTTGTGGTGGAGAATTTTAAAAAATTACTTTGTGGAGGAGAATTTAAAAAATTACTTTGTGGTGGAGAAAAAAAAATTACTATGTAGTGGAGAATTCATAAAATTATTTTGTGGTGAAGTTAGACAATAAATATTTTGCTTATGTACATTTCTTAGTTGTTTTCATCCAATCTTACAAGAAGAGTTTCATAGACTGTTGTCTCCTGTAGGAGGCTAGTGCCGTCAGTGCACCTCACCGGGTGCACTGTAGGCATTACAAAAGGTTCTTTGCAGCGTCCCTTCGGTCCCTAGCTGCAACCCCTTTCATTCCTTTTACAGTACCTCAATTCATATTATTTTTCTTCCATCTTACCCTCCACCCTCCTAACGATTTTTTCATAGTGCAACTGCGAGGTTTTCCTCCTGTTACACCTTTGTAACCTTTTACTCTCAATTTTCCTTTCGGCGCTGAATAGCCTCATAGGTCTCAGTGCTTGGCCTTTGGTCTCAACTTTCTATATTCCATTCCATTCATAGTTGTCCTACGTAAATCTTAGTAAATCATAGAAGGATTGTCGTTCGACTCCCAACAATTCGTCGGAGATGGACAGAGAGCAGCGTCTGTGATGTAGGGAGACGATTCTCGTTTGTTTAGGGAAGGTCAATATTGATGCAGTTTCATATATAGGCCCATTTGATGGCGTGACGCCTCTGCTCAAGAGTAGAGACAACACGACGTCGACTCCAGACCGAGGAAGGTTAGAAGGGCATCGCGTTCGGTCTGGAGAAGTGGCGTTGATGGGTTAAGTACTTTTAGAGTTTTTTTTATATATATTTTACATAGACGTGTATGTATATATGTATTTATGTATATATATACACACATATATGCGTATATGTGTATATATATATGTATATGTGTGTATACTGTATTATATATATACAGTATATATGTATATATGTATATGTGTGTGTGTATATATATATATATATATATATATATATATATATATATATATATATATATATATATATAGAGATAGATATAGAGAGAGAGAGAGAGAGAGAGAGAGAGAGAGAGACGCCTTTGCCCTTGCTACGAATAAAAGAAATTTTCTCGAAGATATCTTTCATGCACGAGAGAGAGTTACTTTGTGGTTTTAATGAGTTGCTTGTGTTTTTATGCCCTACTCCATTGGAGGTTAAAAACCCCCTCATGGTTTGCATTCTGCTAATTAGCCCGCTATTCATTGTGCGTGTTTGTGGGTGCCTGTGTGTGTGTTTATATGTTTGTGCCTTGGTTTCTGCAAGGGGTATCAAGTTAGTAATGTTTTCCGCGTTGTGAGCCGTGGAATATGCGATGAAAGTTTTGATGATGTTGATTGGTTTTGTTTCATCTTTTTCCTAGGAGCAGCTTGGTCTTAGTAAATTATTTACAGTATATATATAATATATATTTATGTAAATTATATATATATATAAATATATATATATATATATATTATATATATATATATATATATTATATATATATATATATATATATATATATATATATATATATATATATATATATATATATATATATATATTGGGTTTACATATCGGGTTCACGCGACTAGGCACGTTATACGAGCAAAGTGTTAACTTTTTTTTTTTCACAGTCCACTTTGTGTTAGTTGTGATAAACTACAAACAAAGTTTGAATAAAATCTGACCATTGATCTCAAAGTTCTAAAAACTTTTGTTTACAGATTTAGAGTTATGACCAAATTAACATACTCAGCTTTATGTAATTTGCATACGATATGACACCAAAATAACAACTTTTATCTGCCTGTGTACTTAGACGAGTCATTCAAAAAGTGATATTTTCCATTGGGCTTTATGGATAAGATCGTTGTGCGTGTATAAAAAATGTCAGAATATTAAGTCCATGTGTACACGTATTCAAGTGTGAAGTTTTATCTAAGTTCATCCGTTTTTAGTTTTCTGAAAAGAAAACTATTGCGTCGCCTTTGCCTGTCCACCCGCACTTTTTTCTGTCCGCCCTCAGATCTTAAAAACTACTGAGGCTAGAGGGCTGCAAATTGGTATGTTGATCATCCATCCTCCAGCCATCAAGCATACCAAATTGCAGCCCTCTAGCCTCAGTAGTTTTTATTTAATTTCAGGTTAAAATTTGCCATAATCGTGCTTCTGGCAACGCAACAACACAGGCCACCACGGTCGGCTGAGAATTTCATGAGCGGCGGCTCATTCAGCATTATACCGAGGCCACCTAAAGATAGATCTAGTTTCGGTGGCCTTGATTATGCGCTCTACAGAAAACTCGATTGCACCGAAGAAACTTCGACGCATTTTTCACTTGTTGTTTTAGGTCTATCACAAAATAGGTCAAGATGATAATGCTTAAGAGAAGAGTAGGGTTTATTGATAACTTACTAATAATAATAATAATGATAATAATAACAATAATAATAGTGCATACTATTTTTTTCACGTGCATCGCCACAGCTCCCTGACGCATGGCGATACTTTATAAATTTTCAGTGCAGGCCTTTTCAACTCGTGTAGGTTTAATCTAGGTTATTTCTATGGCTTCTGTGAAGTCAGAACTCACAGTATCGCCCTTATGGAGTGATACGGGTTTCTGTTAATAATAGTTTGTAACACACCTTAAACAGAGGCAGTAATTTAAGAGAAGTTTTCTCCTGTCGTTCCTGATACTGTATCGGTCTTTTATTATTATTATTATTATTATTATATTTGGTAGTTATATCAGCAACACCCCGTAGGGGGTAGTACCGTCAGTGCTCCTTACAGGGTGCACTGTAGGCATTACTAAAGGTCCGTTGCAGCGTCCCATCCGTAGGCCCCTAGCTGCAACCCCTTTCGTTCATTTTACTGCACCTCCTTTCATATTATCTTTCTTCCTTGTTGTTTTCCACCTCTACTAACAATTATTTCAAAGTGCAACTGCGAGGTTTTCCTCCTGTTACACCTCTCAAACCTCAAACTCAAATTTCCTTTCCAGTGCTGAATGACCTCATAGGTCCCAATGCTGGGCCTGTGGCCTACACTCTATATTCCATTCTTTATTAGTAACAGTATTAGTACAGTAGTAGTAGTGTAGCAAGAAAACTGATGGTTTCTATTACTGGGAACTAATTTAAATGGTATCCCATTTCTTGAATGAACTTCCTAAGTTATAGTTGGAGTTGTCGATAGAATTACGAAAAATCTGCCCAGCGTTATTCAGAGGCAAGTGAGGAACTCAAAAAATGTGATGTGTTTGTGTGTCATATTTCACCTCGTACCAACTTTGTACCGAAAAGTATAGATAGGATACGTATAGCAGACACTTAGTTCGAGAGCAGTTGAGGAAGGGTATGTATGTATGTATGTATGTATGTATGTATGTATATATGTATGTATGTATGTATATATGTATGCAATTATGTATGTAATTTATACGTATGTACTTTCTCTAAAGCAATTGAGGAAGTGTATCTTTGAGTGTATTTATATAACTTGTTCTAAAGGAATTAAGGTGAAGTATGCGCGCATGTACCTGTGTAATTTGCTCCAAAACAGTCGAGAAAGAGTATGTATACCGATGTATGTATACTATGGAACTTGCTGTAAAGCAGTTAAAGAAGTGTATCCTTGCATGTGTTTATATAACTTGCTCTAAAGCAATCGAGGTAAAGTACGCATGCGTGTACGTGTGTAATTTGCTCCAAAGCAATTGAGGAAGAGTATGTATATGTATGTATGTATGTAACTTTCTCTAAAGCAGTTGAGGAAATGTATCATTGTATTTAAATAACGTGCTCTCAAGCAATTAAGGTAAAATTTGCATGCATGTAAGTGCGTAATTTGCTCCAGAGCAATTGAGGAAGGGTATGTATGTATGTATGTATGTCTGTATATATATGTATGTAACTTTCTCTAAAGCAGCTGAGGAAATATATCCTTGCATGTGTCTATATAACTTGTTGTAAAGCAATTGAGGTAAAGTATGCATGCCTGTACGTGTGAAATTTGCTCCAAAGCAATTGAGAGTATTTATATGGATGTATGTAACTTGTTTTAAAGCGGTTGAGGAGGCGTATCCTTCCATGTATTTATACAACTTACTTTAAAGCAATTAAGGTAAAATATGCATTCATGTATTTATGTAAATTGCTTTAAAGCATTTGATGAAGAGAATGCATCCTTGTATGAATGTATCACGCAGTCGTAGGCACGATCATTTGTTATGGATTCGTTTTGGTCGATATAAAAATTACAACTCATACATATTGCTTCCACGAAATAATCTCACAATCATAGGTTGATTCCCTTGCTATCATCGCCTTTGATAGATGGAAGTTGATTGTGTTAGTCTTGGGGAATTATTTTGGTATATATTTTGTCTGGAATGCTCGTAGGTATATTTATGCTTGTAAATTATGCAGGTACGGTAATGTGTCTGGTCTTAACAACACGTATTTATGTAGAAGTTAACGTACTTTACCCTCCGTAGGGGGTTAGAGCCGTCAGTGTATTTCATGCGGTGCACTGAAGGCATTACTTACTGTTCTTTGCAGCGTGCCCTCGGCCCCTAGCTGCAACCCATTTTGTTTCTTTTACTGTACCTCCTTTCATATTCTCTTTCTTCCATCTTACTTCTCACCCTCTCTTAACAATTGATTCATAATGCAAATGCGAGGTTTTCCTCCTATTACACCTTTCAAACCTTTAAATGTCAATTTCCGTTTCAGCGGTGAATGACCTCATAGGTCCCAGTGCTTGGACTGTGGCCTAAATTCTGTATTCAGTCAACGTACTGTACCAGAGAGAAAAAAGTTTTCCTTTAGTGTTGAGAACTCATTATTTGTATCAGTACGTTTATCAAATGATAAAGGTAATAATATGTGCTGTCATTATGCATGCTTGCATATCGTATATTGAAAAGGGGTGATATGGGTTAAAGGGAAGGGAAGGACTCTTTATGTTGAGACCTGGTTCGAGAAATTCATATAATGCCCGAACAGCAAGTGAACCATTTCCGCGAATAATCAGCTTCTGCTTTTATAGGAAAGGTCGTGAGAGTTTAATTTAGTTTTCATTATTATTAAAATCTGCATCTTGACTTAGGCTGCTTTCTGTGTGTTGGTAGCAGTGGTATTGGCAATTTCTAATTTTGTTTTATTCGTGGTCAGCTTTCCATTTGGGAACTGTTAAAAAGCGGCAGAAAGTACTTAAATTTATGCTTTGAATTTTAGTTATATGTATATCTGAGTTGTTAAAGGAGGGAAAATTCTGAATCTTGTGCTCAAATGTGCAAACATTCTTTACATTAGAGACTATATTTTTGCTTTTGCAGTGGTTACCGTAGGCCGGGTGGATGGGGGAAGCGGGAATGCTGTAAGCGCACCTTACGTGGTGCACTGTAGGCATCACTTTTTAGCCATTTTCCTTCCATGCCCGCTTCCTTTCCTCAGTTTTGCTGTCCAACCTCTGTATTACTTTTCAATGCAACTGCAGGGTTTTCTTCCATTTCTACCACTTGGTACGTTTAGTTTATTTTATGTATATTCTGTCATCTTGCTGTCCAACTCCTCCTACTCACTCTTTTCACTGTCTTAAGCCATGAATGGCCCAAAGTGTCTCTGTGCTTGGCTTGACGACCGACGTTTCATAAAATAATCAGTCTTTTGTAGTAGTTTGTATTTATATTTAGATTCTCTCTCTCTCTCTCTCTCTCTCTCTCTCTCTCTCTCTCTCTCTCTCTCTCTCTCTAAGTATCATAAAATAGTCATTCTTTCGTAGTGGTTACTCAGTGGCATACAACTGGTTCTGTTGGGCTATATTTAGAGCTCTCTCTCTCTCTCTCTCTCTCTCTCTCTCTCTCTCTCTCTCTCTCTCTCTCTCTCTCTCTCTCTCTCTCTCTCTCTCTCTGCCTAACTATTATAAAATAGTCTTTGTTTTGTAGTGGTTACTCATTGGCATGTAACTGGCCTATATTTAGATCTCTCTCTCTCTCTCTCCTAAGTATCATAAAACAGTCATTCTTTTGTAGTGGTTACTCATTGGTATATAACTGGTTCTGTTGGTCTATATTTAGATTCTCTCTCTCTCTCTCTCTCTCTCTCTCTCTCTCTCTCTCTCTCTCTCTCTCTGCACCTAAATTTGATAAAAGTCATTCTTTTGTAGTTGTTACTGATTGGCATATGGCTGGTTCTATATGGTTACTGATTGGCATATGACTGGTTCTATTTGCTTATATTAAGATTCGCTCTCTCTCTCTCTCTCTCTCTCATTGTTTGTCCCAAAACTCATTTTAGCTCACAGGAACACAATCTGCGTCTATTTATTCAACTTTAGTAGCCGTGGGGGGACAGAGAGGGTTTTCACGCTCCGTTTGACGTCGATAAAGATGACCTGCACTGAAAGTTTTTTTTTTTTTTTTCTGATCAGTATATCAGTGGAATTGCTGGCCGTTGCTCTAAGCCCCTAAGAGCTACGACCCCTGTGTTTGAATCGAGAGATAATCTGGGCTTTGTTCGAACGACCATCCAATAGGAGTGTCCGTTTTTATCTGTCTTGGTTATTAGGGATTGAGTGTAGTACGCTGTTTTTGCAGACCAGTTTTTGGGTCTTATGGATATTTGTAGAGAGTTTAGACCTCCAGAGATGTCGGTGAATGTACTTGTAAACTGAGGGATTAATACGTGGTTTATTTGTGTTCTTGTATTTGGAAACCTTATTTGAGTAGAGAAAATATCACATGAATGTTGGAGTTAAATGAATATTTTTCCATAGAAAAAAAGTCTGTTATCAGTTTTTCATATATTATTTTATTTCCATCTCTATTTTTGTTTGGGCGGAGGGGCGATCGCCTAACCTTTCCTTGTCCTCTTTTTCAGCAGAAAGTTTAGATTGGTATTGAAAAAATGAAGGTGTTCTTGTCACAAAAATTTTTTTTTCCCTTTTTACAATTTTTCTTGAAGTCGGTTGTCTCGGCAAAGCTCAGTTTTATGTAACAGTGGTCTAATTAGTATAAAGCAAAGTTATTCATTTCACAACCGTAATCTATTCATAACGCAAAAAGGATTCCGTATTTGAATTATAACCTGCAAGAAATTACACCTCACAGCCTTGGCAAGTTTACACGACAAGAGCGAAATACAGGGTTGAAATTCCTTATTTCAGAGAAATTTCACAGCGGATTACAGTTGTCAAGAACATACGGAGCGTTATTTTCTTTGCTAGGTATTTTCCTAGGTTAAAGTTGTCAAGAAGAACAAGAACAAAGTTTTCTTCGCTTGGTTAAAGTTGACAAGAACAACAAGAACAAAGTTTTCTTTGCTAGGTATTTTGCTAGGTTAAAATTGTCAAGAAGAACAAGAACTCCATTTTTTTTGCTAGATATCTTACTAGGTTGAAGTTGTCAAGAAGAGCAAGAACAAAGTTTTCTTTGCTAGGTATTTTGCTAGGTTAAAGTTGTCAAGAAGAACAAGAACTCCATTTTCTTTGCTAGGTATTTTGCTAGGTTAAAATTGTCGAGAAGAACAAGAACTCCATTTTCTTTGCTAGATATCTTACTAGGTTAAAGTTGTCAAGAAGAGCAAGAACTCCATTTTCTTTGCTAGGTATTTTGCTAGGTTAAAGTTGTCAAGAAGAACAAGAACTCTGTTTTCCGTGCTAGGTATTTTGCTAGGTTAAAGTTGTCAAGAAGAACAAGAACTCCGTTTTCTTTGCTAGGTATTTTGCTAGGTTAAAGTTGTCAAGAAGAACAAGAACTCCATTTTCTGTGCTAGGTATTTTGCTAGGTTAAAGTTGTCAAGAAGAACAAGAACTCCGTTTTCTGTGCTAGGTATTTTGCTATGTTAAAGTTGTCAAGAAGAACAAGAACTCTGTTTTCTTTGCTAGGTATTTTGCTAGGTTAAAGTTGTCAAGAAGAACAAGAATTCCATTTTCTTTGCTAGGTATTTTGCTAGGCTAAAGTTGTCAAGAAGAACAAGAACTCCGTTTTCTTTGCTAGGTATTTTGCTAGTTAAAGTTAAAAGAGTTGTGCAAGAAGAACAAGAACAAGAACCATTTTCTTAGCTAGGTATTTTGCTAGGTTAAAGTTGTCAAGAAGAACAAGAACTCCGTTTTCTGTGCTAGGTATTTTGCTAGGTTAAAATCAATAAGAACAAGAACTCCGTTTTCTGTGCTAGGTATTTTGCTAGGTTAAAGTTGTCAAGAAGCACAAGAACTCCGTTTTCTGTGCTAGGTATTTTACTAGGTTAAAGTTGTCAAGAAGAACAAGAACTCCGTTTTCTTTGCTGGGTATTTTGCTAGGCTAAAGTTGTCAAGAACAACAAAAACCAAGTTTTCTGTGCTAGGTATTTTGCTAGGTTAAAACAACAAAACCAAGTTTTCTGTGCTAGTTGTCAAGAAGAATAAGAACTCCGTTTTCTTTGCCAGGTATTTCGCTAGGTTAAAGTTGTCAAGAAGAACAAGAACAAAGTTTTCTTTGCTAGGTATTTTGCTAGGTTAAAATTGTCAAGAAGAACAAGAACTCCGTTTTCTTTGCTAGGTATTTTGCTAGGTTAAAGTTGTCAAGAGAAACAAGAACAAAGTTTTCTTTGCTGGGTATTTTGCTAGGCTAAAGTTGTCAAGAACAACAAAAACCAAGTTTTCTGTGCTAGGTATTTTGCTAGGTTAAAGTTGTCAAGAAGAACAAGAACTCCGTTTTCTTTGCCAGGTATTTCGCTAGGTTAAAGTTGTCAAGAAGAACAAGAACAAAGTTTTCTTTGCTAGGTATTTTGCTAGGTTAAAGTTGTCAAGAAGAACAAGAACTCCATTTTCTTTGCTAGGTATTTTGCTAGGTTAAAGTTGTCAAGAAGAGGAAGAACTCTGTTTTCTTTGCTAGGTATTTTGCTAGGTTAAAGTTGTCTAGAAGAACAAGAACTCCATTTTCTGTGCTAGGTATTTTGCTAGGTTAAAGTTGTCAAGAAGAACAAGAACTCCGTTTTCTGTGCTAGGTATTTTGCTAGGTTAAAGTTGTCAAGAAGAGGAAGAACTCCGTTTTCTGTGCTAGGTATTTTGCTAGGTTAAAGTTGTCAAGAAGAGGAAGAACTCCGTTTTCTGTGCTAGGTATTTTGCTAGGTTAAAGTTGTCTAGAAGAACAAGAACTCCGTTTTTTTGCTAGATATTTTACTAGGTTAAAGTTGTCAAAAACAACAAAATCTTTTTTCTCTGCTAGGTATTTTGCTAGCAAGAACTTCGTTTTCTTTGCTAGGTATTTTGCTAGGTTAAAGTTGTCTAGAAGAACAAGAACAACGTTTTCTTTGCTAGATATTTTACTTGGTTAAAGTTGTCAAGAAGAACAAAAACTCCATTTTCTTTGGTAGGTAATTTACTTGCAAGAACTCCTTTTTCTTTGCTAGATATTTTACTAGGTGAAAGTAGTCAAGAACAACAAAATCTGTTTTCTTTGCTAGGTATTTTGCTAGCAAGGACTCCGTTTTCTTTGCTAGGTATTTTGCTAGCAAGGGCTCCCTTTTCTTTGCTAGGTATTTTGCTGGCAAGAACTTCGTTTTCTTTGCTAGGTATTTTGCTAGGTTAAAGTTGTCTAGAAGAACAAGAACTCCGTTTTCTTTGCTAGATATTTTACTTGGTTAAAGTTGTCGAGAAGAACAAGGACTCCGTTTTCTTTGCTAGGTATTTTACCTGCAAGAACTTTTTCTTTGCTAGATATTTTACTAGGTGAAAGTAGTCAAGAACAACAAAATTTGTTTTCTTTGCTAGGTATTTTGCTAGCAAGGACTTCGTTTTCCTTACTAGGTATTTTGCTAGCAAGAACTCCGTTTTCTTTGCTAGGTATTTTGCTAGGTAGGACAAGGTGTGGAAGGAGAAAATCCAGTTGAAGGAAGGACTTTTCATAAAGATTATTAAGAGAGAAAAAATCGCTTGGAATGTCATTCTGGAACTTGTTTTCGTCCTATTTTTCTGGATAATAATAAACTGAGACATTCAGGGGGTGAAGCCGCTTTTTTTGTAGGTAGGTGTGTTAGGAATTTCTGTCGTTATTATTATTATTATTATTATTATTATTATTATTATTATTATTATTATTATTATTATTATTATTATTATATAAGCCAAACAAAAAACAGAATACTACAATCCTAAGAGCTCCAGTAGGGTTAGCAGCCCAGTACAGAAAATGAAAGGGAAAAGTCAAGCAAACTATGAAAGAGGAGTAACAGAGAAAAAAGGTTAAATAAATGTGATAAAGAAAATTAATAAAACATGAAAAAAATTTACTGTACTGTAGCTTTTCACACCAGTGGACTGCTATGTCTTTTAATATGGTTAGCAAAGTTTTTCGTAAGTTATTTTGATGTCTAATTGATTTTAGATTCAAACTGTTATGTCTTTGCAGATATTATGTATAGGCTAGTACAGCTATAAGTCTCAACTCATACGTTATAGTGAAATTATACCTTACCCTTTGTAAGTATCTTTTTATTATTTTGAACGATTTACAGAAGATCCCTTTTCAAAACAAGTTTTTCATGTTGAGAAAACCGGGTTAATGTTGAATAAAGCATGCCTGCTCATTTTATATATATATATATATATATATATATATATATATATATATATATATATATATATATATATATATATATATATATATATATATATATATATATATATATATATATATATATATATATATATATATATATATATATATATATATATATATATATATATATATGTGTGTGTGTGTGTGTGTGTGTGTGTGTGTGTTTGTATACTGTATATAAATATACACACATATATATATATATATATATATATATATATATATATATATATATATATATATATATATATGTATATATGATTTCATAACGAAAAATTTTTTATACACCCCTACATACATTATCAGCATAATACACCTTACGTACTGAGCTATACTCGTATGTGGGTGCAGTTGTGCTCTGTGTTGAGACAAACTCGTTCACTTGTATGTTGTGCATCGGACTCGAAATACTAATTACTTTGTGTAGATTGTTATTCCGAACGTTCATTGTTATCGGAATGTAATGCAGCAGGTCACAAGTAATTAGTGTTTAGAGTTCCAACTTTAAAAGAAAAAATATAACCGAAAGAATCAGGATGGCGCCGGATTGCTTGGTCAACACCGCCAGTAATATCGGTAAACGTGGCCTTGGCGAGTTCATTTGAAAGACCTCACTTTAGAAACTCTTACTTATATAAAAATAAAAAAAGTAATTAGCAATTCATCACTTAGCGTTTATTCATTTCTCTTGAGGGATTGGTGTGTGCAGATGAAATGTTCTGGGACTCTGGGATTGCTCAGTTTGAATGTTGTTCATTTTTGTATGTAATTTGTTGTCCTCGACGATTTTGTCCTTCGTACGGGGGTAGCGCCTTCAGTGCGCCTCACGTGGTGCACGGTAGGTCCTTTGCAGCGTGCCTTAGGCCCCTAGCTGCAATCCCTTTCGGTCCTTTTACTGTACCTCCTTTAATATTCTCTTTCTTCCATCTTACTCTCCACCCTCCTAAACAATTGATTCATAGTGCAACTGCAAGGTTTTCCTCCTTGTTACACCTCTCAAACCTTTTACTGTCAATTTCTGTGTCAGCACTAAGTGACTTTATTGGTCCCAGTGCTTGGTCTTTGGCCTGAATTCTGTATTCAGTGATAATCAGTCCGACGATTTTGCCTTTGCTCTTGTTTTCTCTATTTGTGAAACTTCGCCGCGGTTTGTTCTATGCTCATGTTTTCTCGATTCTTGAAACTTTACTGTGGTCTACTAATGTGCCACAGTTCTTTGCTTTTGTTATCCTGATTCTTGTAATTTCTTGTTTTTTGTTTCGTGAAACTGTACCTTGGTCTACAATTCTTTGCTCTTGCTTTTCTGACTCGAGTAACTTCGCCGTGGTCTACAATTCTGTCTTTGCTTTTTGCTCTTGTTCCTTATTAGTTTATTCTCAACCCTTCTTGAGGGACATCTTTCTCTGCTGTTTTACAACTGATAAAAGTATACCCTTCTTGCCTTGACAACATTCCAGGAAGTCGGAAGGTCGATTGGATGTTCGGTTTTTCAGAGGGTTCCTGAAATTGGGAATCCTTATCAACTGTTAATGAGTTTGAGATGTAGAGGGAAATTTATAGCTGGTATATATATGTATATATATATATATATATATATATATATATATATATATATATATATATATATATATATATTTATATATATATATATATATATATATATATATATATATATATATATATATATATATATAATATAAGCAAATGAGCAGTTAACGTATGTGAAAATATGTAAAAATAGGCCTCTTTACATAAAACCAAAGAATACATTAATATAGACTGGAAATCAAAATGAGAGCGGGCAAAAAGTAAGTACGAGAAACAAAATATATAAGTTTAATAGGTGATATTTTTCAGAGCAGAGTTTTACCAGTTGTAGGGGCTGTACTGTTTGAAGTGCTCCCAATAGTTCGTCGTATTTTTTAATATTCAACATTTTATTGAATTACTCGTAAGATATGTCTTGTCGATTAATCCTAGATCCACTTTAGTTTTCTGTAAACGAAAACTATTTTGGCGGCTTTGTCTGTCCGTCCGCCCTCAGATCTTAAAAACTGCTGTGGCTAGAGAGCTGCAAATTTTTAGGTTGATCATCCACCCTCCAGTCATCAAACATACCACATTGCAGCCCTGTAGCCTTAGGAGTTTTGATTTTATTTAAGGTTAAGATTAGCCATAATCGTACTTCTGGCAGCGCTATAGGTACCAACAACATAGGCCACCACCGGACCGTGGCTGAGTTTCATGGGCCGCGGCTAAGAGTTTTACGGGCCGTGACTGAGGCCAACACCGGACAGAAAACTCGATTGCGCCGAAAATACTTCGGCTCAATTTTTACTTGTTTATCGGCTCAGTTTTTACTTGTTTATCTAGGAATTAAGTGACAACCAACTCTCAGCGTTTTAATTGACCTTGACAAACGGTTATAACTGTAACGTCTAGCCTTACAATAAGTGTGATCGTGCAGACGTGTCTTTGAGATGCTAGCCTGGCCTTAAATCGAAATAAAAACTGTAAATCTAAAAGATTTTTTACAATCACAGCTTAACCTTTCAGTTATAACTGGCAGGGTTACCTGTATAGTGTGCACGCCATTTATTAACTTTTTCGCGTCATTTGGGATTTAAAAAAAAAATTATTCAGTTGTTAATGTTATACAGTTGTTAATCCTCAGTTGATGAATAATGATCAAACATTCGTACACGCTTATATAATGTACAGTATATATTGTCATCATACTCCTTTTGACCCTGTAGAGCGGGTGATGATAACTGAGTAAAGCATTCTGGTTTTTGGATGAGGTTGCAAGCCCCAGGACTTTTTCTTTACTCGGCTAACGCTGGCATCCATTGGCAGCTGTGTTGACTGTTGGCAGGCAGGTCAGGATTAGACCACGAACTTTGCAAATCGAAATCCAAACTATATATATATATATATATATATATATATATATATATATATATATATATGTGTGTGTGTGTATTTACAGTATGTATGTATATATATGTATAACTGAATCACGAAAATATATATACACACACGCATACACTTTTTTTTTTTTTTTTTTTTTTGGCATGTCCAGATAAGAGCGACACTGTAGAGTTTTGATTAATGGTTGGAGTAATTAAGTAGCTGAGAACGTAAGCCCGTCAAATGATATTCTGTAATAAAGTATGAAGACGAACCCTTCGTTTATTGTGTCACTGTCTCGTTATTCATAATTCCCCTCATCCATTGAGCTAGACGATTCGCTTCGAGATGGTGTTGCATGCGAATCGCGGCCCAGCAAAGCGGTAATTATTATATATCGTTGCAGTCACAAAGAAAAATGCCGGGATGAAACACTGTCTCCTGCGATTCTACTTCATCGTAACTTTGTCCATTCTTGCGTCGTTCGGTGCTCGTTTGTTACATCTCCCTTTATTTTCTCTCCGTTATCATCGTATTCCGTTTTTATCATTATCTTTCAGTCTCTCGGTAATCTTCTCTCTTCCCCTTGTCTGATTATTATTATTTTTTTTTTTATCAATCTCGCGTCCCACCCCTTCCCTTCCGTTTATCCGTTATCCCTCCCATCTCTTCAACTGCACCTCTTCCTGCTCCTTCCTACCTCGATCTCAACCCCCTTCCCCCTTCCCACTCTCAATTAAATGTCGCTACCTCCTCCCCTTGGCGTCAATTCCTCCTCTTGACGGACGAGTTTTTTTTTTTTTTTTTTTTTTTTGCGCTTCATCGAGAGCACTCCGTTGACAAGAAGTTAACTGTGAGGCTGCCAAGATGATGCCATCCCTCCTCCTCCTCCTCCTCCTCCTCCTCCTCTCGAGAGTCATTAGAAGGGGTGTCTTATGTGTCACTTAAATGACTGGCCAGCAAGGCCCAATGAGACGATACTCTCCCCCGTGTCACGGAGCTTCATTATGGTCAATCAACTGCCATGTTGTCCAGCCTCCTCTCTCTCTCTCTCTCTCTCTCTCTCTCTCTCTCTCTCTCTCTCTCTCTCAAAAGGGGTGGGTTATTAATTGATTGAAAGGTATGTAGGTTTGCTCAAAGAGTTCTTGTCTCTCTTGTCACACTGAAATAGGTTTTCGCCTTTCCCGTTCTCCTTATAATTTTTTTTTTTTATGATATCGAGGTTAGATAAGTTAAACGATTTGAATTCTAATTCTTTGATCAGAACTGTTTTCTTCTTTTGTACACGAGAAAAGTAAGCTTTCCCTATTTTTGGAGACCCAGAAAATATTGGATTCTTATTTCAGTTCGGTTTGATACGTCATTATGATTACAATAGCGCAAAATTTTTTGGATTAGCCAACAATTCAGTTTACAGTAATTTATAACTCGCATTCATAAACGTGTAGTATTCTTGGTCCGAGACATCCTAAACTTGTTGCTCTGGGAATAAAACTTGAAGAATACCCAGACATAGAACGTGTTTGCGGTGTTCTGAAGGAAGCCAAATCATTGGAAAATTTTCTTGTGCTAGAAAAACAGAAAATTGGTACAAGAATTCCAAGTAAGTTTTGTGCTCTTGCTGAATTATTGCAATTTAAATCCTTTCTATGAAATGCAATTTAGACGTGTATGTGTAGGGGATAAAGAAAGCAGCTGAACCTAATTAGTGATCTTTTCAAAATGCTCAAGCAAGCCATAACTGGACGAACTGTCTCTGCTAGTCGTGGTGACAAAATGCAGTTTCGACCCAGTCCAATATCCTCCCGAGCAGACTAAATTCCAATTGTCGGTCAGCGGGTTCGAGTGTTTGCTGGGGTCAAGAAAAAGGTTTTGGACATAGGAACCTCATCCCTGAAGACACACTGAGTAATCGAAGGGACGTACCCTTCTGGGACCACATCCTCCAGAGAGAGAGAGAGAGAGAGAGAGAGAGAGAGAGAGAGAGAGAGAGAGAGAGAGAGAGAGAGAGAGAGAGAGGTTGGGGTTTGAATACTACTGTACATCACAACAAGTAAAATTACCAAGTTAGTTTGAGGTCACCCCCTTGATTAAAACAAGCCCAATTTGATGTGATCTTCTAAATTGTGACTCGCCCATTAGGAAGTGCACGCTTCTAAATAGAGACACAAAGTACTGATACCAAACCATTTGACGACTTGAATCGTTATTAATTATGACTACCATTTTCAAGATTACTTCATTCCCTGCTGTTCCATTATCCAGAATTTTCCAGTTGTCCCTTCCTTGTACTTCCTTACTTTTGTCTGTGTCGATGGGAACAGACAGTGCAAGGACACCCGTGTTTGCCACAGCTGCAGCTTTTGAAACTCGTTTGATGAAGTCTGTCGTTTCCTTGTGTTTGTGTCGGGTTTCATTTGTTGTTTCTTTTTTTTTTCGTTCAAAATAGCCATACTCAGTATGTCAGTGCTTGTTTCATCTTGCTTGTAAGGGGAAACGCTAGTTTTGCTCTCTCTCTCTCTCTCTCTCTCTCTCTCTCTCTCTCTCTCTCTCTCTCTCTCTCTCAGTGCTTGTTTCATCTTGCTCGTGAGGGGAAACGCTAGTTTTGCTCTCTCTCTCTCTCTACTCAGTATGTCAGTGCATGTTTCATCTTGCTCGTGAGGGGAAACGCTAGTTTTGCTCTCTCTCTCTCTCTCTCTCTCACACAGTATGTCAGTGCTTGTTTCATCTTGCTCGTGAGGGGAAACGCTAGTTTTGCTCTCTCTCTCTCTTACTCAGTATGTCAGTGCATGTTTCATCTTGCTCTTGAGGGGAAACGCTCTCTTTTGCTCTCTCTCTCTCTCTCTCTCTCTCTCTTTCTCTCTCTTACTCAGTATGTCAGTGCTTGTTTCATCTTGCTCGTGAGGGGAAACGCTAGTTTTGCTCTCTCTCTCTCTCTCTCTCTCTCTCTCTCTCTCTCTCTCTCTCTCTCTCTCTACTCAGTATGTCAGTGCTTGTTTCATCTTGCTCGTGAGGGGAAACGCTAGTTTTGCTCTCTCTCTCTCTCTCAGTATGCAAGTGCTTGTTTCATCTTGCTTGTAAGTTAAGTATACCTTAGTTTAACCAGACCACTGAGCTGATTAACAGCTCTCCTAGGGCTGGCCCGAAGGATTAGATTTATTTTACGTGGCTAAGAATCAATTGGTAAGGAGAGACACTAGTTGTGCTCTCTCTCTCTCTCTCTCTCTCTCTCTCTCTCTCTCTCTCTCTCTCTCTCTCTCTCTCTCTCTCTCACACATGTATATATATTTGTGTGTTTATTTATAATTTTCTTTATATCCTACACCTTTTTACAGTTGGGGGCCGTGGGGGCGAGTTAGAACCGGGTGTTGCTTCATTCTGGTTTTCAGCGAGTAAAATCCCAAGGTTCATCATTGTTACTTTTCATCTTGGAATTCCTTTTTAATTTTTTTAACCGGAATCCACCGAAAAGGTAAAGAACATCTCATGAGATACAGCCAAATAATTTTCAAATTGTAGCCTAAGAACGTAAAATTTCCTATTGGTTTATGGACTCACATTTATACAATATACGTGAATTTTCAGTTGGAGATAAGTTCATTAGTTCATTAGCTAATTATCTTGGGACAGGTTTGTGAGGAAGTCTTCGGATTGAAAGCGTCGACCTTTTGGCCCCCAGAGATCAAAGTCATTCTCCAGAGAGGAAAAGAAATCTTTCCTTCATAAAATAGTGAAAGTTTTGTGACCGGCTTCGAATTTTTCTCTGCTTCCATTTCTTGTGATTCGTTCACCCTTTGATGTATAGCCAGAGGTCATATTTATATATAAGAAAATGACAGATGTCCTTGGCATCTGTAGATTTTTTTGTACTTGTGTCTGGATGGGATATGACGAATCTTTCCCTCTTTTCTTGCTCTTGGATGGGGAATAACAAGCTTCTCTCTCTCTCTCTCTCTCTCTCTCTCGTGACGTTTGTTTAAAAACATGAATCACTCATTGAACCTATACATCGTGACTTAGTTTTCTAGGCGAATTGTAGGCGATAATTATTGAAATGTGGCAGAGGAGGATGAAGAATGTGTTAACTGAATATTATATAGAGTTTACTTATCTTGATTTATACCTGTAGTTTTGTATGACCTTTTTATAATTTTGTTGGAAAGGGTGATCTTTGTCATGTACCATGCGTAACGTAAAATTAGTTCAGTCTTTTTTCCCCCAGCCGTGGTGACTCACATTTATAATTTTAACTGCTGAACCATGTATGAACCCGTTTAAAAAAAAAAAAAAACTTCCACAACATTTCGTCGCTCCATACCATGTACACATACAAAGAGAGTTCTTCAGCTGCCAATCAAACACCCTTTTATACACACATCTCTGTCTTGCTGATAAAAAAAAAAAAATGTGTCGAGATATATTTTTCCGTTAGACTTTTGGGCACGTCTGAGAAACTGCAGAAGAGGAAGTATCCTTTGATGTGCTGGCCTATATTTCGTATTTGTTGGTTGCAACCTTCTAGAGGATTTTGATTTTACTAACCTTTGATATACGGGATGTTTGATTTGGGTGAATTTGTTAATGCATTATGGTGGGTTCTTAATTAGACTCGTTATTAACAGTTAAAAAATAATTGGAAAATATTATTTTTGATTACTTATTACAAAATAATGATGAGTCTCCCTTTAATAGCGAGACTGGTCGAATGTGCAGTTTAGATTTAAATGATTCCTCTCTCTCTCTCTCTCTCTCTCTCTCTCTCTCTCTCTCTCTCTCTCTCTCTCTCTCAAGTAGAACTCTGCTTTGGTGATTTTCTTTTTCGTTATTTTTGGATTGCGTGTCATCACCTCCCTTCCAGCAGCTTGACACCTCCAGCCCTCAGTCTCCCACGTTATGATTTCCATATTACCCTTGTTTATTATCTCTCCCCTTCCCCCCTATCATCCATCCCATCGGGATACCGCAAGGTAGTTCCCGTGTTCTGAGTCTATTTTCCATTCTGAGATCATCATTTTATATTCAGGCTGAATTCAAAAGGTGATTGGTGATTAATAGTCAGTCATTTCAAATAATATCTCAGCTAATTCAGGTGATTTTATTTTTTTCACTTGATCAAAGTTGAAGGAGTGACGGAGTTCTTGTGTGAGGTGTATGGGTTTGGCTTTGAATCCGAACACCTTCTTTTAGTTTTCTGTTAATGAAAACTATTGAGATGGCTTTGTCTGTCCGTCCGCACTTTTTCTGTCAGCCCTCAGATCTTAAAACCTACTGAGGCTAGAGGGCTGCAAATTGGTATTTTGATCATCCACCCTCCAATCACCAAACATACCAAATTGCAGCCCTCCAACCTCAGTAGATTTTATTTTCTTTGAAGTTAAAGTTAGCCATGGATCGTGCGTCTGGCAACGCTATAGGACAGGCCACCACCCGTTCGTGGCTGAAAGTTTCATGGGCCGCGGCTCATACAGCATTATAGCGAGACCCCAGAAACATAGATCTATTTTCGGTGGCCTTGATTATACGCTGTAGCGGCTGTACAGAAAACTCGATTGCCATCGGCGCATTTTTTACGTATTCTCTTTTGAATAAAATACATTTTCACAAGCAGGTGTGCTTTGAAGGGGGCTTGTGCTTTGTAGTTATGGAAAATGACCACAGAAAGACTCTCTCTCTCTCTCTCTCTCTCTCTCTCTCTCTCTCTCTCTCTCTCTCTCTCTAGATTTAGTTATATTGAATAGGAAATAATCGAATGTTTAGATGATCTGACGTTAAAATGGCGTTCCTAGCATATGTAAATTTGATGGTTAGCTTAAGGATAACAATGGTAACCTATTTTTCATGGACAGGATTGGAACGTGATGTTATATACGTGTGAATGACAAGTAACAGCCTCTTTGAAACGATCGCAAAAATACTTTCAAACCCTGGTGAAATGTGTGCTCACAGTTTTAGAAGTGTAAATTGCATGACAGATTGATTTAAGTAAGTTGGTGGTTACCAGGTTGTCGAAGTGAGACTGTTGAGGTTGAAAACGGAAAAATGCTGATGTGGAAGTCAGTAGACGGCATCAAAGTATCAGTTTCAGTTTTAATACGATGAATATATTAATTTTATGGAAATCCCCCACCCTTAGGAATCGAGGATTAGGTTTGATTGGGTTTAGAGACATGGAGAGAAGGGATTCAGTATTTCTTTTCTGATATTTATTAACTGAACGGCATTTGGAATTATGTTCTGATTAAGAAGGAGACATGTCATATTTTTATAAACTTTTTATTTTTTCAACAACTGAACGAATTGAAATTTTGTCCTAAGATGGTTACGAAATGGTTGTTAAAGCATATACATTTTTACACACACACCCGATTGCTTGGACTAAGACAGGACCAAAA
>NC_089744.1:77876016-77886016 GCF_040412425.1 Macrobrachium rosenbergii | reverse complement strand
GGCGGACGAGAAGTAATAGAACAGGTAAATGACTGGTATCGGACCCCGAAGGCAGGGAGGAATGTCTGGCTCTGGAAAGCATATGGTGGTTTGGTGGTTAAGAGAGAGAGAGAGAGAGTCCTTTCTTATATTACGTGACCGCTTGAAGTGAGGAGGAAGAACACAAATACGATTATAATGCAGTACTTTATTCTATGATGATAGACAGTGAAGTATTACTCTTTGTTGACAAAATTCTGAGAATTTGGCTCTTTTGTGAAGAAATCTCTTCATGTGGCCAGAATTTGGATTGTCTGGTAAGAAAACAAGAGCGAGTATTGACATGAGATTATCAGGATTGTTAGAACAAATGGACAGTTTTTTTTTTTTTTTTTTTTTTTTTAGGACGTATCAGCAGAATTTGGTTAAATTATGCGTGACGCAACATTAGTATAACAAGTAAAAAAATACCCCGAAGAAACTTCGGCGCAACCGAGTTTTCTGTACAGCTGCTACAGCATATAATCCTCTTCTTCTTCTTCTTTTAACGTGCTTTTTCCCATTTTTGTATGGGGTAAGCACGATGCCTTCTTTTGAAGGACTTTTGATTTGGCTTTGGGATAGACCTGTAGTCTCGATCGGCTGCCCTGCCTGACATCGCTTAGACCCCGGTAGCGTATGTTTCATGTATCATACCCGACCCAACGCCCTTTCTTCCCAGCAGCGAGAAGTTGTTGCGCGGGTAGGGCGAGAGTTCGAGACGTGTGAGATGTTTATGTTTTTAGAAGATGTTGTAGACCGAAAATAGATCTATCTTTCAGTGGTCTCGGTATAATGCTGTATGAGCCGCAGCCCATGAAACTAATCACGGCCCAGCACATGATTATGACTAACTTTAACCTTAAGTAAAATAATAACTCCTGAGGCCAGAGGGTTGCAGTTTGGTATGTTTGATGGTTGGAGGGTAGATGATCGACATGCCAATTTGCAGCCCTCTAGACTAGGTAGTTTTAAAGATCTGAGGGCAGAGAGAAAAAGTGCGTACGGGCAGACAAAGCTGGCACAATAGTTTTCTTTTACAGAAAACTAATAAGCTGAGCGTATACTGATGATCATTCTGTATTAGGTGTGTGAAGCTTATAATTCATAGGAAGTCTGCTGCACTGGGGGGTTCATTTGTAATTTCGCAATGAAAGAATTTCAATGGCTGTCTTTTTTGGTAGTCGTATCACCTATGAGACGGTATATATAAAATTTAGCGATCATTAATTAGATCTTATGTAATGACTGCCACAGTATAGCCTTATCAAATATATTTAAATTAAAAACGTTTAGTAGTAAAAACTGTGAAATCCAGAATATGAAATGATTGACGAAGAGTAGAAAGCATCGCTTTCCTTATAAGTGAAAGTGGTTTTGTGAGGACAATCGTTTGCTGATTGTTCCCTTGGTGGGTTATTTTTCTTTGTGAAGGGAGTTGACTTTTGTCTCGGTGACTTTTGACAGCATCAGTCAGGTCCAGGGCAGCAGCAAGTCAGTTTTTAGGAGCAGAGAAACGGTTTCTTGGCAGCAGAGCAGCTGGAAGTCCTTCGGATGGGTGACAGGTATTGCCTACCAGTTGTCTTCGGTGGGAGTTAGAGGAACTCTTCGTCTGCTAGTGTGACGTCTTCCCTGATGGCAGCATGAGGATGTTTCGATGGGGCAACCGTTGTTGGTCATCTGTGTGAGGATTTGTTTCTTCGGCAGTAAATGGCTGTCTCGACGACTCGATCGGGGTTATCTACTTTGTGGATGTGTTCCTATTCCTCAGCCAGTGGCTGTCTCGATGCCTCGACGGTGTTCATCCGTTTGTCTGCATCCTCATTGATGGTGGTGACCGTCTCGACTACTCTTGGAGTTTGTCTGTTTTTGTGGTGTGCTGCTTGGGTGGTATTTATTTTACTGCTCTTGTATTTATTATGCTGCTTGATTTTGTATTTATGCTGTAATATTTATTTTACTGCTCATGTATCATTTGTTATGCTGACTGTTTTTTTTTTTTTTATGCTGCTAGTGTATTGTGGTGTTATACTGTCTGTGAATTGTTTATTGATTATTGAAGATTTAAGTACATGAGTTTTATGTTGCTGCCTGTTATTTGTAATGTTTATTTAATTGCTCATTGTAAGTGTTTCCTCTCCTGGAACTGACTCATTTGTATATAATGTAGATTAGTGTGTACAATAAATTAGTCTTAAGGCTGTATTTCGTGGCCTTGTTCCACTCCTTCTTTGCTTGGCACCTTTCGTCAGTCATTCCAGCCCAATTGCTTGTTTTTATTTCGAACCTGGTGGTCTCTGAAAGATGAAACCATTACATTGGCGACCTTGCCAGGATTGGTTCTGTTTTGGCTGGCAGGGGTGTGGCAGCATTGCGGGGAGTATTTTGTGAGTACAAAAAAAAAAAAATTTTCTGTTAGGTAAAGAGGTGTGAGGACAATTGTTTGCCGATTGTTCCCATGGTGGGTTGTTGCCTCTTTTCCTGTAAGTTGTTTTTCTTTGTGGGGGGAGTTGACATTTGTCTCGGTGACTTTTGACAGCATCAGTCAAGTCCAGGGCAGCAGCAAGTCAGGTTCTTAGGAGCAGAGAATCGGTTTCCTGGCAGCAGAGCAGCAGGGAGTTCTTTGGATGGGCGACAGGTATTGCCTACCTGTTGTCTTTGGCGGGAGGTGGAGGACCTCTTCGTCTGTTAGTGTGACGTCTTCCCTGATGGCAGCATGAGGATGTTTCGATGGGACAACCGTTGTTGGTCATCTGTGTGAGGATTTGTGTCTTTGGCAGCAAATGGCTGTCTCGACAACTCGATCGGGGTTATCTACTTTGTGGATGTGTTCCTATTCTGCAGCCAGTGGCTGTCTCGATGCCTCTTCCATGTTCGTCTGTCTCTTCCTCGTTGATGGTGGTGACTGTCTCGACTACTCTTGGAGTTTGTCTGTTTTTGTGGTGTGCTGCTTGGGTGGTATTTATTTTACTGCTCTTGTTGTATTTATTATGCTGCTTGATTTTGTATTTATGCTGTAATATTTATTTTACTGCTCATGTATTATTTGTTATGCTGACTTTTTTTTTATGCTGCTAGTGTATTGTGGTGTTATACTGTCTGTGAATTTTTTATTGATTATTGAAGATTTAATTACATGAGTTTCATGTTGCTGCCTGTTATTTGTAATGTTTATTTAATTGGTCATTATAAGTGTTTCCTCTCCTGGACCTTACTCACTTATATATAATGTAAATTAGTATGTATAATAAATTAATCTTAAGGCTGTATTTCGTGGTTTTGTTCCGCTCCTTCTTTGCTTGTCACCTTTCGTCAGTCATTCCAGCCCAATTGCTTGTTTTTATTTCGAACCTGCTGGTCTCAGAAAGACGAGACCATTACAGGTTTGATATTTGAGTCTGTATATACTAGTATATCCGTACGCACGCATTATATATATATATTATATATATATATATATATATATATATATATATATGTATATATATAATAAAAATATATGTATATATATGTACAAAAATACAGGTATATGTAGATTTTCAAATATCAAACCACTGTCTCTTTTTAGTATAAAACTTTGTATTCTACTCATCCTCAATCATTTCATTCAGAGATATATATATATATATATATATATATATATATATATATATATATATATATATATATATATATATATATATATATATTATAATTATTGCTTAATTCTCCTAAGTCTTATTCTCAAGATCATTTCAATTCTGCGTCCGTTTTACCTCACTGACGTCGTGGGAATGTATTCATCCTGATCTGAATATCATCTGGCATTCTCAAGTCAAGTACAGGGCAACATTGCCAATATACAACTCCGCTATTTGCTTGTTGTATTTCCTATTTTTTTTTATTGCGTAACATCAGGTCAGTTAATATTCAACTAATATTCAACCACTCAGTGTTCCTGAATTAAGCACGCGAATGTAAATATTAAACCTTGGGAAGGTAGCGTTTCGTATCTGGCTGAAATTGCTTTTGAGGAATTGCTGGGTTGTTGTTCATCTTGAGAGCATCCACTTCTCTTATTTATAAGCTTTATCACATCTTTGAGGGCCCTTTTTGTGACTGGGGCGTCTTAGTTCTTTGTGTATTTGTATGCTTTCTTAACAAGGAAGCCCTTTTGAAGTTTCCTTCTCTTAAACTGACTTTTTTTTCCAATTAGTTTGAAAAGTTTTTTTTTTTTTTTCTTTCCTTCCAATCAGTAGTTGGAAAGAGTTCCTAAGGTTTAATGTCTGTGAAGGGAAGCTCAGGGTAATTTTATCAGTATTTAATCAGGTCAGGGTTGGAAAACTGTAGGTGTGGTTATTTAGTAATTAGCGTCAGTGCTTGCTTTGGGGCAAATTTTGGACTAACTATCGTGGTCATGGTTCATATTCCACATTTTCCAGTAGAGTTCGCGTCTTAATTCCAACAAAGACCTATTAATTGCAATAAATATCAATATATACTTTCAGAATAGTTTGATTCACCTGATTTTTAAAGGTTATTTTTTTGCCATCACAGGGAAAAATAAACGATCTCTTATACTTACAGGGACCAAAATAAATTTAAACCTATCAGTGTTAGCGTTTTTCCCTTCTATTTTTTTCCGAAAAGGTCTTCACGTTGAGTTTTTTTGCGACCCGTGACGTTACTTCCTTTTATTTCCGGATAATTATTGCTCTCTGAATCTACCTTTCAGGTAACTCCTTGATCATGTAGCCTTTTTTAGTTTGTCATGAGAGCTTCAGCTGACAGGCTTATTATCAGGCTAATATTGGCCCGGCTTATTTTGGTATCCGACTTGTGTTTTTATCAGCAACAGATTCCCCTTTGGTTAAGCGAACGATAAAACTTCGTTTCTTGCTTCAAGTAGACGAGGGTCATGTACCCAGTCTAAAAAAGCAGTCACTTCATGAATATTTGGATGTAATGGATTCATTTTTTATTCTTTGTAAGGTACGAACTGGTACATACATGCATACATACATACATGCTGTGTGAGCATTTTTATGTTGTCTTCATTGAACTCTTATTTTTTCGTTCCCTTTTTTAGTATCTTCTAAGAATCAGATCCTTAAATGTTTCCTTTCACATGATTTATTTTAAATTGCTTTTGAATATTGATATTCAAAGCATTGTCGTTTAGCTTAGGTTGTTCAATGTGTTAATCCTCTTTGTATTGTTCTTTCAAGCTTAAACTGATAGGATAACAATTATCTATCCATGAAGGAGCATTAGCTCATCAGTCCTAGGCTTTCCTGAACACTTTGATTGCCTTCCATATTCTTTGCACTCTCTTACCATTGTTGCTGCACCTGTTTTGTGACTCGCTGCTCTACAATTCGGAGCATCAGTTGCTGTATTTACTCCCAAGTACTTGTAAATATGAACGCTAACAACCGTCCACCATCCATGTTTACAGCTAGAACGCCATCTTGTGGGTGTCATTTACTCTCACAGTTTTACTCTTCCTCACATTGACTTTCATACTTCTCTTCCAAGTTTTTCGATAGTTTCTGCAGTTTCTCTTCACTATTCCCAGTCAGTACCATATGATCTGCAGACAGTCAGCTATTCCACACTCCATTCAAGATTATCCCACAAATTTTCACCTGTATCTGCTATTTTTTCTGACTTGTCACAGCACGCTGTCAGTAAAGATGTTAAACAGCTTTGGAAAAATAATACAGACTTGCCTTAGACCCACATTTATAGCAAACCAGTCACTCTCCTATCTGCATAATTCTCACAAGCTTTATTTCCCTCAGAAAGACTTGATCGTACTCAGTGACTAGTTACTACCTTCTGAACGCTGCAACACTGTCAAACCTGTCATAAGCTTTTCTAGGTCTTTGTATGCCATGTACAGCTTTTTCTGTTAACTCTCAAACTTCTCACATAACAGTTCCATAACAGACATGTCCCCTGTATAGGCGGGTAGCGATATCAGTACACCTCATGCGGTGCACTGAAGACATTACTTAAGGTTCTTTGCAGCGTGCCTCCGGCCCTTAGCTGCAACCTTTTCGTTCCTTTTACTGTACCTCCTTTCATATTCTCTTTCTCCCATCTTACTTTCTACCCTCTCCTAACAATTGATTCATGGTGCAACTGCGAGGTCTTCCTCCTGTTACACCTTTGTAACCTTTTACTGTCAATTTCCGTTTCGGCGCTGAATGACCTCATAGGTCCCAGTGCTTGGCCTTTGGCGTAAATCCTGTATTCAGTTCTATATATTCAATAACAAACATGTTATCCGCACACCTTCTTTGTTGTTTAAAACCTCACTGTTTTTCCACTATCACTCTCTCTGTCTTTTTATCACTTTTGCCGTCAGAATCGTACCATACACCTTCTCGGGCATACTAAGTAATATTATACGCTACAGTTCCTATTGTCGCCTCTATCACCTGGACTTCTATACAAAGAAACAGTATTGTTATTCCTCATTCATTTTTTTGACACCTTTTCCGCATCCAAATACAATTAACGGATTCATACGTCCTCACGCGCACTCGCACACACACACACACACACTATATATATATATGTATATATCTATATAATTTATGTACAGTATATATACACATGTATAAACACATACACTTATATACATATAAATATTGTGTACTATATATATATATATATATATATATATATATATATATATATATATATATATAAATGTGTAGTATATATATATGTAATATATATATATATATATATATATATATATATATATATATATATATATATATATATATATATATATATATATATATATATATATATATATATATATATATATATATAGAGCTGGTGCCTATTCTTCAACTGAACCTCTCAGGTTTATAATATATATATATATATATATATATATATATATATATATATATATATATATATATATATATATATATATATATATATACTGTATATATAATCTACATATGCACACATACATACTCGTATTGCCAAAAAAAGAGAAAGGTAGATAATACATTTGCATAAACTAAGTACGAAAATTCGTGTATTGTATATTATACAGTGACCTCAAGTCACCTACGTAAGAGGAAAGGTCCAAGAATAGCAAGGAACCACAGTGACCCATTCTTTATTGACAATTTATAGAAGAGAAACACTGAACCCTATGTGAGAGTCCACTGACACAATGGAGAGGGTAAAAGTAAGATTGTTTTTTTCTCACTATGTCCTTTTAGATGTGTGACAAACAAAGCGGCGCAAATGGACGGGTCGGGAGTCGGGATTGACAAGGCTTTCTTTTTCACTTACTATCTTTCTTTCACACTTTTTTTTTGACGACGGTGTGAAGGCAGAGTCAAATAAATCCTTGTTTTTCCTTTTAGTGTTATTCTGGGAGAAGCCGTAGATAAGATATCGTATTATTTATTGATGTTGCATATATATATATATATATATATATATATATATATATATATATATATATATATATATATATATATACATACATACATACATACATACATACATACATACATATGAAGTTATAGTTTTGTTGGGGTCGTGTAAAACGGAACAAATATATATATATATATATATATATATATATATATATATATATATATATATATATATATATATATCTATATATAGATATATATATTTATATATATACAGTATATGTTATATTTAATCTACAGTATATATATATGTATAAATATATGTATATACAGTATGTGTGTGTGTTTATGTATTCATGTATGTATGAATGGAAATCAGTAGTTATCTGTAAGGGGGTGAGGGATAAAATAGAATCAGTAGCCCAGATGTGGAGAAAAGTTATCAAGCCACATAAGCAAAGGGTAAATGCAAATTGCCATAGGCCCCTCTCTCTCTCTCTCTCTCTCTCTCTCTCTCTCTCTCTCTCTCTCTCTCTCTCTCTCTCTCTCTCTCTCTCTCTCTCTCTCTCTCTCTCTTCCCTATTTCGGTCTCTGCACCAGAGAATAATTGCCGTGGCATTCTGGAATAAATTTTGGCAGGAGGTGGCGAATCTCATTCGAGGGGGCGAAGACACACCTGCGGATTTACGGCACATTGGACCGGGCAGCCACCTGGCCGGATCATTGGATCGCATCTCTGCGAATTTTCCCTCCTGGAGAGAGAGAGAGAGAGAGAGAGAGAGAGAGAGAGAGAGAGAGAGAGAGAGAGAGAGAGAGAGAGAGGCTCCTCAGGCAGTGGTTGTCAAGATTGTATTTTACATTTTGAGGTTCTAACGTTTGTTAGTGCTATAAGCTGTCGCCTTTTGTTAATAAAACGCACTCACAGAGAGAGAGAGAGAGAGAGAGAGAGAGAGAGAGAGAGAGAGAGAGAGGTGCTCCTCAGGGAGCAGAAGTTGTCAAGATTTTATTTTTCGTCCTAAGGTTGTAACGCTTGTTGACAGCTATCGCGTTTTTGTTAATAAAATGCACCGAGAGAGAGAGAGAGAGAGAGAGAGAGAGAGAGAGAGAGAGAGAGAGAGAGAGAGAGAATGTTTAGTGGTTTCACTGTGCGGGTACATGAAGAGAAAGAGCGAAATGTAGAGGCAAGAAGGCACTATTTTATTATTACTATTATTATTATTATTATTGGAGAAACAAATCCACAATTATGTATATGTACATTTATTTAAGGATAAAACTGTACAGATAGCTTTCGGGAATCTGTTACAGTTTTATTTTAAATATATGTGCATAAACATAACTGTGGATTTGTTTCTCCATTTTAAGACTCATGCTACTATGAGTATTTTAATAATAATAATAATAATAATAATAATAATAATAATAATAATAATAATAATAATTATTATTATTATTATTATTATTATTATTATTATTATTATTATCATTATTATTATTATAGTATTGGTAGTAGTAATATCATCACTGGGGTCTTCTTCTTAAACTCATATCATACGGTTGGCGATCAGAAATTAGTATTTGCTTATTCATTTACTATAATTAAAATAATTAGTGTTTATGCATATAAATTTTTGATGTGACGGCATAATTACAGTAAACAAAGGTTGGTTAAACGATTCAGGCAAATCTAGAAGCAATGATTATGCTTATGTTTTGTTAATTGTAAGATGTAGTGATAGGTAAATATTTATTTTTTTTGTATATTTTTTACTTTTATTAGAATTTATATGTTCCAGAAACTTGGATGTATTTTCAGTGGTATTAACTCTTGGTTTTTCTTCTTTTTTTACAGGTGAGTGTTTGAAATCGTTTGGTGTGGTGATTGGTAATAATTTGTGGTAAGCTTCCTCTCTTGTTATTATTATATTATTATTATTATTAATTTTTTTTCTATCAGTCATCCTATTCGACTGGATGGTTTTCATAGTGTGGGGTTCCGGGTTTCATCCTGCCTCCTGTAGGAGTCCATCACTTTTCTCACTATGTTAGCTGTTTTTAGTAGCACACTTTTCTGCATGAGTCCTGGAGCTACTTCGGCATATCTAGTTCTTCCAGGTTCCTTTTCAGGGATCTTGGGATCGTGTCTAGTGTTCCTGTGATTATGAGTACAATCTCCACTGGCCTATTCCATATCCTTCTTATTTCGATTTTCAGGTCTTGATACATCAATTTTCTCTCTTTCCATTTCTTTCTCATCTATATCAACTTTTTCTTTCTCATTTATTATTATTATTATTATTATTATTATTATTATTATTATTATTATTATTATTATTATTATTATTATTTAAAAGTTTTTAGTAATATGTACACACTCACACACACACACACACAAAATGGTTCATAAGTGATTCTTGCCTGGCACTCACCAGTCGACCCAGCTGTAAATGTGTACCAGCGTCATCTGAGAGTTAAAGAAAAGGTCATGAGGCTAGCAGCCCCATCCTTGAAGATGACTAGGCTATATATATATATAATATATTTGATTTATATATATATATATATATATATATATATATATATAT
>NC_089744.1:77813516-77866016 GCF_040412425.1 Macrobrachium rosenbergii | reverse complement strand
CAAGATATAATATATATATATATATATATATATATATATATATATATATATATATATATATATATATATATATATATATATATATATATATATATATATATATATATATATATATATATAGTTATAGTTATACATGTTTTTCTAGAGGACTATTAAGATATTTTATTTGGTCATTAAGTCGTCGTCTGGACGGAGTTTCCTAGATTTTGCTTAGTTGGCACATTTTTCGTTGCGTGGGTCGAATTGGTATTTTATAAGTTGAAATTTCCGTCTTTATTTGATTACATCTCGATACAGCTGTTTCAGCAGCGTTTTTGTGTCTTTTTATTGCCCCTGTTATATTGCACTGCCTTGTCATTTGGAGTTTGTCTTATTTGTTTTTCCTTTGGAGGTATATTTTCAGCTCCTTTTACGTTCGTTATTGTCATTACTCATTTTAATTGTTATTTTTATCAAAATTATTATTATTATTATTATTATTATTATTATTATTATTATTATTATTATTATTATTATTATTGGAGAAACAAGTCCACAGTTATGTGTATGTGCATGTATTTGAAGATAAAACTGTGCAGATAGCTTTTGGAAATATGTTCGGTTCCCCGAACAGATTCCAGAAAGCTATATGTGCAGTTTTATCTTTAAATATATGCACATATACATAACAGTGGATTTCTTTCTCCATTGTAAGACTCATGCTAGTATTTTTTAATTATTATTATTATTTTTATTATTATTGTTATACTATAATTATTATTTTTAATTATTGTTATTTCAGTAATATCACCTTTTTAGTTTATTACGCTTTCCCCGTCTGGGTACAGACGTGATCGTTATGATAATTATCCCTTGCGTTATTAAAGCAATCTGTTTGTTCACCACCAGCAAGTTATGAGCTGCCATTTTACAAAGATGATTGCCGTAAGGAAATTTATTTCATGTATTGGCGAAGAATATTCTTTTTCGTGCGTGTAATTGTTAGTGACCTTGATTTCTGTTAGAACGTCTGTTGTCAGGTACAGTAGTCTCTCTCTCTCTCTCGTTAATAGGTTTGTGTCTATTTCACCTATATTTTTGGGAATATTGAGGAAATGGACACTGGTAACCATTTAGATCTAAGATATTCAGTCTTTGTTCTTGAGAATATTGAGTATCATGGAACTGATAACCATTAGATATAAGATATAGTGATTGCTATATATATATATATATATGTATGTATATAGTATATATATATATATATATATATATATATATATATATATATATATATATATATATATATATATATATATATATATATATATATATATATATATATATATATATATATATATCTCATTTGTGAATACAGAAAAATAACAGGAGCAGATAATTTTTTTTATTTGGGACTTTGTAATATTTACTAAATAATAGTTTCGTGTCCCTGCTTTTAAATATTATAATAAATCTGTGAATTGATATTATGGTCCTTAACATTCATTTTGTATTATCATCGTTCATTTAACGACGTTAGTTTTCAATTTTTAACATAACAACAGTCAGCCTCAGGAGGCTGTTTAGTTTCATATTTCTCTGAGCAAAAAAAAAAAGATAAAAATAAAAATCCATTGACGTAGCGTATATCATTGATCATACGAGTCGACATTATCGTCTACCAACGAGTTTGAAATTTGTCCAAGTGGAACTGATCAAAAGTGAATTAAGGATCGGCGTCCTTCCACGACGGTGGATGTTAATGGGACTACGATGAGGCTGGCCGTGAGGTTAATCAGAGCGTGACGCACTAGATTTTAATTTTCCCTTTTCATTTCCAGTCGCCTCTGTGAGAGTTTTTGCTTCGTCTCGAAGGCATGCAAGCAATGCTGTCGGTAGCCGTGGGGTGAATTAGTTTTTATTGCGTTGGTTAGTCATCCGCGTTGCCAGTATTGAAAACGAAAGTTGTGTAGTCGTGTTAGTGTCGTTTATATACACAGATATAAAAACGCGCAAGTAAAGATAAAATTCACGAAGGAAAGAGAAACACTGGAGTGCTGCGAGGCCTTTCGACTGGCGTCCCTTACTTATTCATCACGTTCCATATTTTCGTGATTCAGTTATACATAACGTATATATAAATTTGTGACTCACATCGGGATCGAACCCCGGTCTTTCAAATAAGAGACCTATGTGGGTCAATTGGCAACGCCTTGGTCTCTCATTTGAAGGATGTGTCAAATTTATTTCTGTGGAACACGTATTCATATGGTAATTAATATATATATATATATATATATATATATATATATATATATATATATATATATATATATATATATATATATAGAGATATAGAGAGAGAGAGAGAGAGAGAGAGAGAATGAATGAATGAATGAATGAATGAATGGGTGTGCGTGGTTGTAAACATTAATACTGTGTGTATTGCGTTTGTATGTGAACTCGTCTTTATGTTTATTATTAATCTTGGTTTCACTGTGATCCTTTACTCGCAAAGGATCTGATGTCCACAAAAGCAAACGTGAAACTTGATGGAGAAAGTTAAAGGCTGAACATGTGATCGAACTGTATATTATTATTATTATTATTATTATTATTATTATTATTATTATTATTATTATTATTATTACACTTACATGTACTGGTTGGAAATAGCTACTGTCCTAACCGTTTTGTACTTGTATTTAGTCTGTTTTGGTAATTTATTTTTTAATTCTGTTAACTTCTTTTTCCTCCTCTTCCCTTTCTTTAGATCTAGTTTTCTCTTCCTTAGTCCGCTTAATTTGTTGTTATTTTTTTCTTTGGTATTTGTCATCTTTTTTTTTACTTTTTCGTTTTTGATGTTTTTTGTGTTCATAGTCATGTTTTGAGGCTTGATTTCATTGTTGTATATTTGTGGAAGGAAACAGTAACATAATTTCTCTCTCTCTCTCTCTCTCTCTCTCTCTCTCTCTCTCTCTCTCTCTCTCTCTCTCTCTCTCTCTCTCTCTCTCTCTCTCCGGAATTTCAGTTTATGATTTATATGTTGCGTGTTTCCTTTCATGAATAATGTTCCCAGCTGAGAAGTCGGTTCCCTTCGAAAGGATTACGGAAGGAACATGCATTTGCTGCAATTACTTTCCAAAAGAAGTAAATTACAATACATCATTTAGAGGATAACGTAATCGTTGCCTTGTTAGTTTTCTGTGTAAGAAAACTATTGTGCCGGCTTTGTCTGTCCGCCCGCGCTTTAGTCTGTCCGCACTTTTTTTCTGTCCGCCCTCAGATCTTAAAAACTACTGAGACTAGAGGGCTGCAAGCTGTTATGCTGATCATCCACCCTCCAGTCATCAAACATACCAAATTGCAGCCCAAGGGCCTCAGTAGTTTTTATTTTATTTTAAGGTAAAATTAGTCATAATTGTGCTTCTGGCAACAATATAGGATAGGCCACCACCGTGCCTTGGTGCAAGTTTCATGGGCCGTGGCTCATACAGCATTATACTGAGACCATCGAAAGATAGATCTATTTTCGGCTGCCTTGATTATACGCTGTAGCGGCTGTACAGGAAACTCGATTGCGCCGTTGTTTCTTCGGCGCATTTTTTACTTTTTCTTCTTTTGAACGAAATTACACAACGATAAAAAATGAAAAATACGCAGAATGAGATGGGCTCCTGTAGGACCCACATTTAATTTCGTTAATGTCAGTTTGGCCGAAAGAAAATAAAATTTCGCGAATGAATATGAGAACATAATTGCAGTCCCTGTGCAAATCCTCTTACCGACATGATTCATTGTTGGTTATTGTTGTGTCAGTGAACCTTGGCTGTGCAATTGCTTGCAAAGCACTGGGGTTTTCTTTTGCGTTGAGAGACGGTTGCTGTTCAGTGATTTAACGTGGTTTGTATGTTTGTGTTTGTAATGCTCAGGAATGGTTGAAGTTACTGTGGCTTTAGTTGTTGTTGTTAATATTTTTATGGTGTTGTTGTTACAGCTAGTTATTAATTGCGTAGTTATAGTATTTCATTTGACAAGCAAAGGATCCGGCATTGATGTACCACTGTGGATATATCTTATTATATAGAATATATATATATATATATATATATATATATATATATATATATATATATATATATATATAATATATATATATATATATATACAGTATATATATATAGAATTTATTTATATAGAATTATATATACATATATATATCTTTCATGTCAAGTCGTTTTCATATTTGTTATTTAACTGTTAATTCGTGTCAAGATGAGAGAGAGAGAGAGAGAGAGAGAGAGAGAGAGAGAGAGAGAGAGAGAGAGAGAGAGAGAGAGAGGTGGGGGTGGGCTTGGGGCTATGCATGCACGTTGTATACAATACTCATGCGAACCTACTTGTTTGTGTGTTTGTGATTGACTTCCCTGTTACGAAACAGGTGAAGGCAAGACCTTCATGGGTACCTTAATGACATACCTTCTGTGTGGCTTTGTTTCCGTCGTTTATGAATGAAACTGTTTAATTGAATTGTACTGAATGACGCTAGTTGAAGACTATATATACATGCCGAACTTTCCATGAATTGAGAATGGATTTTTTTTTCAAGTGCGTTCGTGGCCTATTGTCTCTGAGCTAGCAAGCATGAATGAGGTTTTATAAGATTTTTATATTTTTACTTTACACGAATCGTGTATGTGTATATTATATATATATATATATATATATATATATATATATATATATATATATATATATATATATATATATATATATATATATATATATATATATATATATATATATATATATATATACATACACACACACACACATACATATATATATATGTGTGTGTGTGTGTGTCTGTGTGTGTGTGTGTGTGTGTGTGTCTTCTTATACTTATGACTACACCATGCAGAACTTCCATGAATTAAGAATGGCATTTTTTTTCCAAGTTTCGTGGCCTAATGTCTGTTAACTTACAAGCATAAACGAGATTTTATAAGTCTATTTTTCTTTTACTCTGCAGGAATCATATATACATACCTCCTTTCCTTTTCTTATGCAGTGCGTGTTCTCACTCATTCCTTTGTGTCGTGTTTACAGGGACACCTGTAGTAGTTCCCGATAGGCGATTCAAATTCCTCAGAAATTCCTCTTCCCTTATTGTTTCTCTGTTATGTTGCCGAGGGAAGCGGGGAGCATGGGATTTGTAGGGTGTATTGGTTGGAAAGCCTTGGAAAAAGTTTTCTGTTAGGTAGTGAGATTGCTTTTTTTTTATTGTACTTTATTCACATTAATTTGGTTGGAGATATTGTTGGTTTAAGAAGTTATCAGTTTTTTGTAAAGGAAAAATAAAATACAAATAAACGTTGAAGTCTTTCTTGGTTTGCAAGCCTTGGGAAAAAGTTTTCTGTAAGGTAGTTAGAATTTTTTTTACATTAATTAGGTCTGAGATATTTTTGACTTAGAAGATTTGATTTCTTAAAAAGGAAAAAAGTTACAAATAAAAATTTAAGTGTTTCTTGGTTTGAAACCGTTGGAAAACAGTTGTATGTAAGGTAGTGAGATTGTTTTTTTATTGTTTTTTTACATTAATTAGGATGGAGATGATGTTGGTTTTTTAAATAAAAAAAATTACAAATAAAAATTGAAGTGTTCCTTTGTTGTGATATTCGTCAGACGCTGTTTTAACGGTGGTGTGTGGAATCCTCCTGACATCTGGATATGACTCACTGGCTGTGAGGAGGGTTAGGTCCTATTAGCCTCTCTCTCTCTCTCTCTCTCTCTCTCTCTCTCTCTCTCTCTCTCTCTCTCTCTCTCTCTCTCTCTCTCTCTCTCTCTCTCTCTCTCTCATATTAAGGTTGTTTTCCACACAGCATATGTCGAGTAACTGTAACTACTTCTATATCCGGTATTGGATGCAATGTCACTGCTACGCTGCAGTACAAAAGCCTTTTAGGTTGTAGTACATTTTATTAATAATGATATTTGGAGGCCTCTAAAAAAGGTATGGGACCCCCCCCCGCCCCATTCCCGTCCAACCCCACCTCCATACCAGATCCACCGTCTTTTGATTAACCTCAGGTACCAGACGTCCGGGCATGCGTCCCGGGCACGGGGTCCTAAGTTGATGTTACCTGTATACGATCGAGAGATAGAGCATCCGATGGAGCGTCCACTGTTGTTTTTCTTCGCTTTGCCTAAACGTGGCGGAGGTTTTTCGAGAGTAATCCGGTATGGGCATTTTCGCATTGGGCATGGGTAGACGTTCGAATCGGTTATGCCCAGTCAGGGAATAGATTTGTCTAAGGCAACTCGGGAGTGTCAGGTGTTGCCGAAGGAATGGTGTGGTACGGAATGTAAGTCTTGTGTGTGTTTGTCTAGGAGTGGGAGGGGATACGTTAGTCCCTGTAGAGGTTATGGGTTGGGTTGAGGGAAGAAGTGGAGGGGGCTGCTGGAGGTCTTCAGGGAGGAGTGTCTTCTTCTCTCTCTCTCTCTCACCGTCAGACAGAGAGAGAGAGAGAGAGAGAGAGACGACGGGGTCAGTATGCCTGTGGTGGTCGGTGAGGAAGGGTTGAGTTGGCCTGAGCTCTGCGGTGGTCTTCTCTCACCTGTCGTGTTGTATGTTGTTAATGTCTTTCCGGATGATATTATATCCACCGCCTTTTGAACGGCACCTTCAGATCAGCCTTGAAAATACGTTTGTAATGATCTGCCTGTCATTGCATCTCGCGGAGTACTGTGTTTTCCGTTCCTCCTGTCGGAGATCTTGGAAAGTTTTCAAACGCAAAGTTTCAGCAGATCTTGTGACGAAGGAGGAGGCGTGAGGAGCGGCGGCTCCAAACTTCGGGAAAGAACGAAGGCAAATGACGTTATGAGATTTGAAATTCAAATTTGAAAAATTTGGCATTATGAATATGCGAATACCTGTAAGCCATTCCCTCCGGAGAGGACCTCGACTCTTGTCATGCTGTCAAAAAAAAAAAAAAAAGGAAAGTGTTCAAATTTTATTAGTTGCTGAGAGATATCGTGTCTCGCAGGGTTGACTCACCGCCTAATAGTGGCAGAAATGCAAGGTTGCAATTAAACCCAGTTAGCTAAGGTTAGTAGGCATCCGGAGGAGGAGTTGACAGGTGGGGGCTCACAACCTGACAATTGCTATTGCTCTGTCGAGGGAGTGTGTGTGTGTGTGTGCGTGTGTGTTTGTGTGTGTGAGGAACCTTTAGGTCCACGTCGCCACGGATCGCTTCTTTAGTGAAGGTGCTTTAGAGGTTGGCCAGTGTTTCTTCCTCCTCCTCCTCCTCCTCCTCCTCCTCCTCCTGGTACTACTCATACGCCTCTTGCTACTGTCTGATTATGCTGTTGTTTACTGCGAGTGAAGGACCAATATCCGAGCTACCAGTGTCATGCCCACAGCTGCTGCCGCTGCTGTGGTGTCTCGTGTAGTGTTTTCAGAATTGTGTGAAGATGGAAAACGTTTCACGATATATTGATGATAATTTATTATTTATATTGTTTTTTAAGCGTTTTGTCTAGTGATACCTTGCAAGGAATGACTCACGAATGGATTCTAAATAAAAAAAAATTGAAGTGTTTTAGAGTTTTTTGAGTTGGATTTTTCGTAAGTGCTTGTTTTCACGTGGAAAAGATAAAACACCCATTACCATTTGTCATAAAATAGATGCTTCAATCAGCAGTCATGTGCTTAGTGTTTGTTCGTGTGTAGTTTATTTTAAGTTTTTAAACTCGTGTTTTCAGTGTGTATAAGGGTAGTGCTGAAACGACTCTTTGAAAAACTCAAAAATCGAAGATGAATGAATGAATGAACTTTTGTCGTTGTAGAATTTTATTCCCCGGTGAGACAGTCGTGTAGATCCCCAAAGTGACTTGCTTTATATTCGCATGAATGACTAGAAGTTGATTTCTTTTGATTATTATGCTTTGTCGTTGTATATTATTAGGTAAGTCCCGTTTTTAGTTCCTTTTGTTTGCTTCCCCTTTTATTTATTTTTACTTTTGTTTTCTTGTTTACTGCCCCATGTACGCTTTTTACGTATTGGTTTGATGTTAAACATCTTGTTTGCTTGGATGTTAAACATCTTGTTTGGCGC
The DNA here is from genome assembly GCF_040412425.1 of Macrobrachium rosenbergii. Classification (NCBI taxonomy): domain Eukaryota; kingdom Metazoa; phylum Arthropoda; class Malacostraca; order Decapoda; family Palaemonidae; genus Macrobrachium; species Macrobrachium rosenbergii. Next base: position 77,857,920 of record NC_089744.1, on the reverse strand, counting down.
TTGTTTTGGCCGTTTTTTCTTCTTTATATATAATTATTATTTTTTAACATACTTGTACCTCATCCTATCCCTATCTTCATTTTCATATTATATATTTTTCTGATTCTTCCTAACCTATTTTAGCAGTGATCCGTTGTAGTTCTTATGAAATAATTTCACGTTTTGAAAAAAAAAAAATTTATATCATACCATAAATTTCAGAAATGTATGAAGAAACCTTTGAAAACCCTTAGTGCTAAGGAGATTTAGGTCAAAAAGGAGGAGGAAGAGTATATATGTTGTGTTTTTGTTTAATTGATAAGTTAAGTAGAATTGCTTCCGTGATCTAAGCAATTTTTTTTTTCTCTCTCCCAGTATCCATTTCCTGATTCTCGATACTACTTTGAAATCCCGTTTTCTGTAGACATAATCTTGATCGCATTTTCTTTGCAGCTGTGTACTGAGTGCTTGCATTTTCCAACCAGCCATTACTATGAGTTTTAATGAATTAAAAATTACTCTCCTTATGGTAATGGGGTGTTTATGAAGACTTCTGAAGCCCCTTGTTGTTTTGGTATTCATCATCTGTACAAGGGAATATAGTGTCATTTTATGTAATAATAAGGTTTCAGTTAGGCTGATTTATTGCATCTGATTTTAGTACATCCTTAATGTAGAGAAAATAGTCCCTCAGAAAATTATGTAAGTAGAGCTGTAAGAGAGGGGACAGAGGCAGCAAGCCTCATTATTATAGTCAAGAATTTTCACTATGCACTCGGATTTGTGCTAGACGTTGGCATTCAGAAATAAAAACTAAAAACCGATTTTTATGTATTTTCGTACAGTTGTGGAGATGAGATATATTTCAGTGGCCTCATTGATAGTTTTGGTTACCGCTGCTTGAATGTGATTTTAAAGCACTCATTTCATGGTTGAATATATAAATGGAATTTTAAAAGTTCCTGCAGTCCAGTGACATCAAATGGATTTTTAAATAATCTTTCTTGCAATGTGATGACAAGATAGATTATTGTAAAGATGATTGTGGTCTGATTGCGTGAGTGATCTCAAGGCACTCATTCTATCTTAACTGTTAACTACATGCGGTCGATTACGTAACGTCTTTATTTTTATTTTTATTTGTAATTTTTTTTTTCATATGAACGCGATCAAAAGACAATCTCTCAGTCTGATTGGGTGAGATCTGAGAACGAGACACACACACACACACACACACACACACACACACACACACACACACACACACACACACACACACTCTAAATTCAGTGGATCGATTTCAGCTTGCACATTACTAGTAAGACTACATGAAAGCCATTTCAAGACATTGCTGATGTGAATATATGATGTGATTTCATCGCCCTCTGATAGTCTCTCACACCTACCACCCAAAAAAAAAAATGATTTCAAGACGCGTACCCACGGTGTGCTTATATAAGGGGGAGGGGGGGGGGCAATTTTAAAGTACTTAACTGGCTGTTTTATTTTGTATGGCCATTATTAAAACACTATAATATACTGGATATCGATTATATTAGTGCGAGTTCATATCACATGTATTCCTCTCTGAGTGCAGAATATTTTTAAAACACTCTTAAGTCCTTTGATTACAGACTTATGAGAGTAATCCCAAAACACTCTTTACCTGATGTCATGAAAACAATTTCAAAGCATTCACTTAGTCTCACTACATAATCGTGTCAAAATACATACTTTGTGACATGAATACACGCATCAGTTTCACAGAACCCTCTCTTGCATTGGGATTATATGGAATGAGATTCAAAGCAGTCACTTTGTATGCGATTGCTTAGGATTTATTGCAAGCATATTGAGAGATTGATTACACCGACATAATTTCCGGGTATCCTCGCCGTTATAATTAATATAAAACACATGCTCCGTATCGAGAGCTAAATTAGTAGACTGCATTACGAGCAGGCAGTGGAAAAGCTTATGATGAGATTTTTCTATTTTTCTAATGAAACGGTCTCACAGACCGTTGCGATTAGTTTGGGATGTCAGGGATTACTTCTGGCACCTCTCTTTGGGTCTGGGTGGGCCTGGGCTGGCCCCGGGGTCCCCCACTCCCCCGGGGGACGGTAATGAGAGAGAGAAAGAGGAGGGGGCCGTTTATGCCAATAAAATAACCCTCTCCTAAGGCGTCCACGCCCCTTCATCATTTATAAGCCATTTGTGATCGAATGCATATAGCCTAGATGCTCTGAGTATCCACCCTTTCATTCCATTGTTTTGTAATAAAGAATAGATCCGGCAGAATCTCTCTCTCTCTCTCTCTCTCTCTCTCTCTCTCTCTCTCTCTCTCTCTCTCTCTCTCTCTACACCTTTTTAATATGAATAAAATTACATGAATTATGAATATTCTTCTTGCAGGAGATCTCTCTCTCTCTCTCTCTCTCTCTCTCTCTCTCTCTCTCTCTCTCTTGTTGTACGTGTTCGCAGCACTTTTGCATGAAAGAATTTCCATCATTATTTTCACTGTAGGTTTTGAAGGCTGTAAAGAGATTGCCTATTGATTATCGTGAAATATAAATCGGCGTTTGTGGCAAGCGGTCCAGAAAAATGAAAAGTTCCTCTAATTGGGATTGGTTGTTGTGTGCAGTTGTCCTTTTATCGTTGCTCTGTGCATAGTTACTGAATTATTGCTTATTATTGTATGTTATTAATTATTTGCGGATATTCGGAAGAGTTATATATTTTTTTTAGTATCTTGTTGGATGAATAGTAAACCACACTGGCTCTACAGTTCTGTGGAATTAGAATAGCAATGTTCTGCAAAGCGTATTCCGGTTTGGATTATACTGTACGCTCCGTACTTATTTTTGGGGTGTTGATAAATACATTGCTTCCGCTAATCCCAGTCATAGTGTGGAGTAGAATATCCAGTTCTACTGCCAAGTTCTGGAATTTTCGTGTTATAAACTTCCCTTTTTCAAGAGGCAATTGCACCGCCTTTTTCGTAGTTGAACTCCAACTTTCTTACTTTCTAATCCTTGTTTTTGTTTTCTTCCGGCCTGGACTAGAAATGGACAATTACAGAGACTCTTCATGGTGTCCTGTGCTCCCTTACAATTCCAGAGTTTAAAGTTAAAGTGTTCAATTTTAATCGACAGGTCTGCTGGTTTGCCCTCCTGAAGGAAGCGGACGTCCCCTCTTATTGCTCTCTCTCTCTCTCTCTCTCTCTCTCTCTCTCTCTCTCTCTCTCTCTCTCTCTCTCTCTCTCTCTCTCCTGGGAACCAGGGAGTACTGGAAAATGACATTCTTCCTCATTGTTTTGTTTGAAAGATTTTTCTTCCAGGATTTTCCAGAACAGTCGGCGGGGGTCCCAGTGGCACTGAGTCGACTGCTGTTGGTGGCCTGTCAAGGAAAAATGGTTCAGCTTTTCTTTCTCTCGGATATTGAAGCAACAGAAACAGGGGGAAGGTTCCACCTAAAAGGGGAATCTGGACTTAGTCTTTTGTTTTCACGGAATGGAATTTTCTTTTTGACCGAATAAAGAAAAGGCGTCGTGTTTTACCAGAATAATCTGTAAATGGAGGTCTTGTTGTTTATTGAGCCTCATCGGCAATGGTAGAGTAGGGACCGTTGTTGTTAAGGTGTTTTATTTATCTTTAGCCGAAAAGTAATGGGATTTTTTGGTCCCATATTTTATTGAGTATATGTACGAGTAAATACACACACACACACACACACACACACGTATTCAAACAAATTGGTTTGTGGTGTATAATAGCTTGGTGTGGTCATGCATACAAATGAATGTATGCAACAAATATAAAACAGGTATGTATGTATATATATATATATATATATATATATATATATATATATATATATATATATATATATATATATATATATATATATATATACATATATATTACATACCTATATATATATATATATATATATATATATATATATATATAGAGAGAGAGAGAGAGAGAGAGAGAGAGAGAGAGAGAGAGAGAGAGAGAGAGAGAGAGAGAGAATTTTCTCAGTTTATAAAGAAATTCTTTTTGTGGTTTGGAATCTTCGTAAATTTGTTAATACAGCCTTCCACTCCACACACTTCATAGTTGTTGCTATAGAAACGAACGAATCTTCATGAAATATTGATAAACTGTAAGATATAGATGTATGTAGTATTAAAGAATGAAATCTTCATAACTGAATTCCAATGTTTGTGTTCCGTTGAATTCTTTGTCGAAGATGAGAAATTTCTGCCTGTCTTTGAATTTTTTTTTTTTTTTTTTTCATATTCGTGACGAATATAAAAGAAAGAAGTGAAAAATCAAATATGAGTTCTAACCTGGAAGGAAGTGATGGATATGCCTCATGAAACTGGTAATGTTATGTAAGCCTAGGGATAAGTTAGAATGGTTAGAATCCGAGAAGTTAGGGAAGGACAGATCAGTAAAAGTTGTCTTGCGATCGACAGGGGTCCGATTGTGGATGATACTACAACCGCAAGTTTGTTCGGTTGTTATAAGCGCAACAGCAACACGAATTTGCGTTTACTTGTCCTTAGACACTTGTTAATGCCCATTCCAAAGTCTTGAGGTATTATCATTCATGCAAGCTCCCGTAGCTCCCCCCTAGTGCCGTCAGTGCACCTTACGCGCGGCACACTGTAGGCATTACGTAAGGTTCTTTGCAGCGTCCCTTCGGCCCTTAGCTGCAACCCCTTTCATTCCTTTTACTGTACCTCCGTTCTTATTCATTCTTCCGTCTTACTTTCTACCCTCTTCTAACAGTTGTTTCTTAGTGCAACTGCCAGGTTTTCCTCCCGTTACACATTTGTAATCTTTTACTCTATATTTTCCTTTCAGCGCTGAATGACCTCATAGGTCCCAGCGCTAGGCCTTCAGGCCTAAATTGTATATTCTCTTTCATTCATGCAAGCTAAGAAAGCAAAAGAGAACTAAAGTGGTGTTTGCCTTCAGTGTTTGCATTCATTCTGGGCTACAGGAGCAAGTTGTCAACTTGGACATGGTACATTTTTGAATTCGAGGGGTGGAGTTTGGGTCAGTTGGAAAGGTAATAAGTTTGTAAGGGAGGGGAGGAATAATGCTGTCTGTGTGTAGATGTGAGTTCTTATTACAAGTACCTTGGATCTCTCAGTTTGAGTCAACGTAATGGCAGTTTTCGAGCCAACTTGAATGCAGTTGATGCTGGAACATAAACACGAACCTCCACCCTGCATACCTTAAGTTATTCGCTATTTCCTATCGGAGAGTGCAGTTGTTTTTCCTCTTCTTTATTCGTGTTGTTGTTGTCGTTGCTTCATGTTTTTTGTATTCTGCTTCCTTGTGTAGTGAGACCTTCCACAGGGTCGACTGGCTGGAGATTATGTACTGTAGTTCTTGTTAGCTTCATAAGATCAGGTGGTTGTACAGAAGAGCTGATCTCCGGGGAGTCCTCTCCCTCTTCAGAAAGGCAGGTGGGGAAGGGTGGGGATGGAGGGTGAGGAAATAACCGGAATGCTTTCCATGGCAACACCTGTGCAAGAATTCTCTCTCTCTCTCTCTCTCTCTCTCTCTCTCTCTCTCTCTCTCTCAGGTGAACAGAATTGAGAATTTTGGCTGAGTTTTGTCCCCACTTCATAACGCGTCTTACAGAAGTATTTGACTGTTGAGTGAGAAGTGAAATAGAATAGAACCAGTGGTCCACCTGTGCAAGATATTAGCTGAGAAGTCAGGTGTGGAAGTACAGGAACGAGTAATGGAGTATACCCAGTTTCCAAATTCCGTACATTTTGTGAGGAACTGTTGATTCTCTTTAGTGGATGTGTCGTTTGCATTCTGTAAAGATTTCTTTTAGTTATGGTAACAAAACGTCTGTATATTCAACGGTTTCTGTGAGTGGATACGTTATGATAATGAGATAGTGATGTCTGTTGCATTAAGTTGTACCAACACGTCATTTTTGGCTAGAGGCGCCTGGTAAGGAACCAAGTTCCAGGGCAAATTAGAGCTGCTGGAAGGGTTATGAATCCCTTGGAGTAGGAGCGCTACTTTCCAGGTCTGATTAGAGCGTCTTGAAGGGTTGTGAGTCCTTTGGAGTAAGAGCGCTACTTTCCAGGTCTGATTAGAGCTTCTTGAAGGGTTGTGAATCCCTTGGAGTAAGAGCGCTTCTTTCCAAGTCTGATTAGAGCTTCTTGAAGGGTTGTGAGTCCCTTGGAGTAAGAGCGCTACTTTCCAGTTCTGATTAGAGATTCAGGTAGGGTTGTGAATCCCTTGGAGTAAGAGTGCTAATTTCCAGGCCTGATTAGAGCTTTAGGTAGGGTTGCGAATCCCTTGGAGTAAGAGTGCTAATTTCCAGGTCTGATTAGAGCTTTGGGTAGGGTTGTGAATACCTTGGAGTAAGATCTCTACTTTCCAGGTCTGATTAGAGCTTCTGGTAGTGTTGTGAATCCCTTGGAGTAAGAGCACTACTTTCCAGGTCTGATTAGAGATTCGGGTAGGGTTGTGAATCCCTTGGAGTAAGAAACTCACTCTGAGTGATTGAGGAGCCGTTTTATCCCGGCTTTTAAGGCAATGGAAGGAATTTATAAATAGGATCCGCTCCTCTTGAATTTGAAGATGAAATACCCTGGCTTGGTATTTCTATCCAGCCATCCACTCATTAAAGGAAGACGTAAATGTCACAACTCCTGAGACATTTTTAAAGCGCAGTGTGATACATTTGTATCCCATTCTCCGATTAAAGGTTCACATGCAGCTTTTAAGTTTGTTATTTTTTAACGAGGGAGAAGGAGAGAAAGAAGTTGAACCCGGCCCCTGAGTTATTATTCAAGGGATAGTCTCCTTATAAATATCAGCAAGGTTAAGAGATGTTTTGACCTTTTCATTTCGACTCTCTCTCTCTCTCTCTCTCTCTCTCTCTCTCTCTCTCTCTCTCTCTCTCTCTCTCTCTCTCTCTCTCTCTCAGAGGTCTTTTGAGTTTACGCATTTACCGGTGCGGTTATGTTTTCGTTAGAATATGTTAATGAGGTGCCCGGAAGAGTACGGTGTAGATCGCGTATCGGTTTTTTGTCCGAGTCAAAAAGTCGGATTCTGTATGTCTGCATCTCTTTCTGTCTGTCCGTATCTCTTTTTGTGTGTCTGTCTGAGTCAAAAAGTCGGGTTCTGTCTGACTGTGTCTCTTTCTGTGTGTGTCTGTCTGTTTCTGTCAGTCTGCTTGTTTACGTAGCAGTAACGAACATTTCAGGGTATGACTTCTGGTAATTGAGTCATCGACCGATAGTTTTGCATTTCGTTGCCTTAATTAATGTCGCGTCATTTCTTCCGACCTCTGTTTATGGCTCCTAAGGTTTCCCCATGTTTATTGATTAGTTGTGATCATTCTGTCTCCTACAGTATGTGTGAATAAACCTCGTATGTGCTATATGTCTCTAGTTTTGATTTGTACTAAATTTTCGGAAAAGCTTCACACATAAATACACGCAAACATACGCGCGCATACACACATACACACACACATACATACATATATATATGACCTGGGTTCGATCCTGATTTGAGTCAGAAATTTGTTTCTGTTCCACACGTAATTGTGTTATTTCTATATATGTATAATCGTACATTAATACGTAATATATTCATGGTCTTCATGATTATTTTTCCCGTTCTCAGCAGCATCCCCTTTTCCCTTCCAGAAAATGTTTGCGGGAATACATATCTGTGGTCCCATGGACTTCTGTTCCGAATATCTTGCTTTGCTCCGTGGAGGCGGATTGGTGTGGGTGGGAGTGTTTGCATAGCCGTAATGATAACCACTTGATGGTGTTGGGACGTCTGTCTATCCAGGAAAGATCTACGTCATCATATCGATTCTCTCTCTCTCTCTCTCTCTCTCTCCCTCTCTCCCTGTGTCTGGGTTTTTGCTTGTGTGTGTGTGTGTGTTTGTACGTAGATGTATGAGTAGTGTCCTCGTGACCTCATTCCAAGACAGCAGCAGTTTTGTGTTGTTTACGATGGGGTCTCTTTTGTTATTATTAGTGGTATGTGAAATGTTATGCCTTTTATCGGTGTCTGGGTGCAGCATTCGGAGTTTGGAAAGTATTTGTTAATGCCGTGTAATTGGAACTTCAAAAGTTCAAGCGAAAATGCAATGCATTACTGCCCATATGCCATTCTCGTTGCATTTTAATACATTTTTATCTATTTATTAACTTATTGTTTTCTTTTTAATAAGCAAGATCTGTTCTTTCTGTATTTCCCTTTACATTCTCCTACATCCTAATGCGCACCACATTCTTTTGGGACCTTGTATGTCAAATCGGTGGCCCCTGTGGCCGTGTTCAGTATGAAAAGGGTTCGTATTTTGAATAATAATAATAATAATAATAATAATAATAATAATAATAATGAAATAAAACATGCGTAAGACACAAATTATGAGTAGCTTTAGCGTTTGAGGTATATTTGTCCAGCAAGAGTAGTTACATACCCTAAGGCATATGTAATAAAATAACTCGTTTTTTAGTTAAAATTACTCATGAATATGTTTTACCGTATTGAATCCATTTCTATAAGGATGCCTTTCTTGCACGTATCAGTTGAAGCAAGTTTGTGCAGAGTTGGTTGAAAATCTTTTGCTTGTTAGATAAGGCACGTTGTGTGTGTGTGTATTTGTGTGTGCGTTTGTCCCTGACATCGTTCAAAGAGTGGAACATCATCGACCCTTTGTTTGAAAAAGGGGGGGACGGGGCTGGAGGAGGGGGAGAGGGAGGGAAGGGGGGAGGGTGGGTTGTAATTTTACTAATAGACCCTGCATGGCCAAGCATACACGCAACACGTAGGTACATGCTTTAGTAAACCTGCATTTTCCTCCCCAGCCCCACGGCAGGTGCCTCACCCCTGCCGTAACCCCCCCCCCCCAACTTCCCTTCCCTTCCTGACATTCAGTAATTTCATAACTTTGCCAAGGCTACAGGTAGTTATCTGCACTGTTCTTGCGTAGCATAGAAGACAAATGGTTTTATCTGATTTTATTTTTTCTGTATTTCCCGTTACCTTCTGTTACTTCTTTCGAATGAGCACCATATTCTTTGGAAGCTTGAATTTCAAGTCATTGGTCCCTGTGATTTTGTTTCATATGAATAGGGTTCATCCCCTGAATAATAATAATAATAATAATAATAATAATAATAATAATAATAATAATAGTCTCAGTCGTACGTCATAGAATTTGCCTTTTTATCACATTTGAACCTCATGTTTATAATACGTACTCATTTTTATACAAGAAAATGCTTCGGCCGTTCATGGCTGTATCCTTCGCGGATTCCTCCTTTCACCCTGATTGAAGAGGGAAAAAACCCGAAGGATGAATTCGCAGGGTGTCGAGAGACTTGAAAAATTAATCCTCCACCTTCCACATCCTCCTCATCTCGAGGATGGTTGCCATTAGGATAGTTGGTCGCTTCTGGGACGCCGTTGAAGGAGACCTTTTGATAAGATGTGTACTCACTCTCAGCCTTTTATTCCTCTGGTACTTGATTAGTTACAGGACTTCTCAGTACTTCTTTATTTCTTTGGGTTTCTGTAGGTTTTGCGTCTCACTCCCGTAGGGGGTTAATTCCGTCAGTGCACCTCGTTGGGTGCACTGTAGGCATTACTTTAGATTCTTGTTTAGCGTCCCTTCGCCCTCTAGCTGCAACCCGTTTCATTCTTTTTACTGTATCTCCGTTCATATTCTCTTTCTCCCAGCTTCCTTTCCACCCTCTCCTAACAATTGATTCCTAGTGCATCTGCGAGGCTTTCCTCCGTTTGCACCTTTCAAATTCCTCAATTTCCCTTCCAGCGCTGAATGACCTCATATGTCCCAGCGCTTGGCCCTTGGCCTAAACTCTATATTCCTTCCTTTCTTTATTCCTCTAGAACTTGATCAGTTGCACTTCTCAGTACTTCTTTATCCTTTGGGTTTCTTCGCGTTTTGTGAGGGAACCTGACGTATTTTGTGATATTCACAGTTGTCCTGTTCTGTATGTAGTCACGGGTTTGATTTAATTGATGATTTTCTGATTTTCTGCCAAGGGATTTTTCGGCCATTCGGCACTTAAGACAGTGAAAAGAGAGTTGGAGCGGTTGGACAGCAAATTAAAAAGATCCAGAAAATAAAGGAAATGAAGTGCAAGGACCTTAAGATGGAACTGGGAGGAAACCCAAATTGTACAAATAAGGAAAAGTTATAGAGGTTGGACATTAAGATTGAAGAAAGGAATTGGGAATGGAGGTAATGTTAAAGGCTAAAAATTGGGTGCAGCAAGGGCCCGAGGGGACGCTGCAAACACCGTTTAGTTATGCCTACAGTGCACCAGATGAGGTACACTGACAGCACTAAACCCACGAAGGGAAGCGGAGTCAAGGGTAATTAGCAGCTGTGAAGATTAGGTCTTTAAAATGGTTTGGATCAGAAAAGGGAATGGAAAAGTATTTAAAGTAATATGTGACCTTGGTTTGTGTGATTTAGTTTTTGTATAGGCTTTTTTACCTTGGTAACTGCAGGATTCTCAACGTTAATGGAATGAAAATATTGTCAAGGGGCCAACCCCCCCCCATTTTTTTTTTTTTTTTTTGCCAAGTTAAACATTCAATCTCGTTATACACGTTGTTATGACGGTTGCAACTCACGACCGGGACCCATTTACTGGGTCCTGCTCACGAATAAAACATTACGGTAGTCAACTTTGTTGTAGAACCAGTGAAAGTTCCTATTTGAAAGGTATTAAAGAACGTCGATAATTGTCATGTCATTCACAGATGTCAGTAATTGTCATGTCATTCACAGATGTCAATAATTGTCATGTAATTCACATATGTCAATGATTGTCACGTAATTCACAGACGTCAATAATTGTCATGTAATTCACAGATGTCAATAATTGTCATGTAATTCACAGATGTCAATAATTGTCATATAATTCACAGATGTCAAAATGAAGAGCCCATACAAAGGAAAGTATTACCTCCTCGCCCATATTACCCATCGAAATGATGAATCTTTTTAGCCTTCATTTTGTTGCTTTGATGATTCTTGTTGGGCGTATCTCATGTAAGAGGGAGAGGACGGAGTCTCTTGCCTTTGGGAAAATGAGATTTTTTCATTCCACATAATGCGGGAATATGATGAGGCCATATTGTATCTTTCTAGATGAATTGTGGTGGTTTCTCTCTCTCTCTCTCTCTCTCTCTCTCTCTCTCTCTCTCTCTCTCTCTCTCTCTCCATATTGTTTCATGGTGTCCTTTTATTACCGTACTAGACGCCTTTTACGAGTATCTTTAGAAATAGTGATAAGAACGATTATCATTCGAGTGTTAACACTGATTTGTCTTATTTATTTATTTTTTTCTTTTTTTCGTTTTGGCAAACTGATTTGTGTCATTTATGTATTTTGACAGGTTCCTTAATAAAACAGACGTGGAATATAAATTGCTGGTAATATTTTATTACTTCCCCTTTCACTGTCGTATAGGAAATTACATTCAGCTTTTTGCGGTGTGCTGTAGGCATTACTTAAGGTTCTTTGCCCTTCGTCCCCTAGCCGCAACCCATTTCGTTCCTTTTACTTTACCTCTGTTTATATTGTCTTTCCTCTCTCTTACTTTCAACCCTCTCCTAACGATTGTTTCAGAGTACAGCTGCCAGGTTTTCCTCCTGTTACACCTTTACCTGTTTCTTACTTTCAATTTACCCTTCAGCGCTGAATGACCTCACAGGTCCTAGCACTTGGCCTTTGGCCAGAATTCTATATTCTAGTTTGTTCTATTCAGCTTTGTAACTATTTAGAATAAGGGTTTTAGTGGCCCACTTAAAACTGGATTTGTGGGCTTCCCATAAGACTATAGAAAACAAATCCAAATTGACTGACGCAGAGTCATTATGCGTCTCTCGGTCTCAGCAGCATTTATGTCTAGTCTTTTATACCTCCTACAAGACAAATAAGCCTATCGCTCCAATTTGGATTAGGCCTAAAGTCTGCCCCTTTATTTTAGTCGTTCTTTCTACCCTTGGTCTATTTTGCACGTGAGGCCGCCACCCCAGGCGGCGGCAGTATATTATTAAAATATTTCTCCACATACTTTCCTGTATATTTTCATTTGGCTTTTAATGAATCCGCACACGCGAGACCCACTCGCTTTGATGTCTTTTAACAATGGCGAAACGAAGACGGATGTAAAAGTAACTCGCAAAAGCATGAACGTAAAAATTCCGCCTGCTATTCACCGTTGGCCTCGTTTGTTTGTTTTCGGGAAAAATCAGCGACACCGATCCTTTTCCAAGTTCTCGGTTCCCTTATTATTCGCGAATTATACTTTCTGGACTTCGGAAAATATTCTCTCTCTCTCTCTCCGCAGTGCTTCCCGTTAAGTGAGAGACGAATTTTGAGTCTCTCTCTCTCTCTCTCTCTCTCTCTCTCTCTCTCTCTCTCTTAAAAAAGTGAGAGACGAATTTTGAGCCTCTTCAGCATGAACGAGGCTGAATGTAATCGCTTTTGTTCCAAAATGAGATTTAAAAGGAATCCAGAGAGGCAAAGCTTCATTAAAGGTCTATCGCACAGGTTTTTTTTATTCTCTCTCTCTCTCTCTCTCTCTCTCTCTCTCTCTCTCTCTCTCTCTCTCTCTCTCTCTCTCTTAGTCGTCGGGCCTAATTAGCATTTCTGAGGCTGTCTTGACTTATTAACTGTGTAGTGTTTGCTAATTGGGTATCTTTTCTTTTATTCTCAGATGCTGGCATATCTGTTGTTTGGTGGTTGAATCTCTCTCTCTCTCTCTCTCTCTCTCTCTCTCTCTCTCTCTCTCTCTCTCTCTCTCTCTCTCTCTCTCTCTGGTCATATCGGGTACCTAATACAGGATAAAATGTTTACTCGAGTTGGCACCTTGTATTCAGCCCTAAAATCAGATATGTCATCATTAGTTTCAGTAACAATCATAAGATGATGATAATGCCCGAATTCCCGCCTCCCCGATAGGGTGGAACCTGATTAACTGGTAGTCTCTGCTAACATTGGTGGACAGTTTGTGTTGTCTTCAAAGGACCTGTTTGTTGGCTATTTTAGATTTGTGACGAAGTTAGTCGTAGAATTTTTTAGTAGTTGAAATTTTAGATGTTCTCGTCAAAGTGACGCTTTCTAGATGTATTTCATTGGGCTTAAATTGGCTGAAAAGTGGTCATCTTGGAGTTTCAGGCCAACCTGATTTTAGAATCTTAACTTATTATTATTATTATTATTATTATTATTTATTATTATTATTATTATTATTATTATTATCATTATTAAATTATTATTATTATTATTCTGTTCATATGGAACCAGCCCACAGGGCCCATTGACTTGAAATTCAAGCTTCCAAAGTATATATATGGTGTTATTTAGGAAGTAAGGAAAGGTATAGGGAAATACAGAAAGAAGAGATCTCGCTTATTTTAAAAGAAAAAAAGATTGAAAAAAGTATATACATTTTTTTTTGCATTGTCTGAAACATCATTGGAGGATTTTTGTATGGTTTACGTGTTTAGAGCCAATCAAACATTCCAAGTAATGTTTGATAAATAAGGAAAACATTCCAAGTAATGTTTGATAAATAAGGAAAACATTCCAAATAGTGTTTGACAAATAAGGAGGGTTGGAGTCAGGAAGGGCACCTCTCCGTAAAACATCTGCCAAAACAAATTATGAAATAAACCTTAAAACGAATGTTTGATGCACAAGGAAAAGGCTCAGTAAAAACGGCGACCCCAACTAGGGATGACGCGTAGGAAGAAGAAGAAGAAGATTGTTGAAATGGTCTTATCCTTGACACTGTTCCTCTGTAATAGTTTCATCTTGTACCACGTACTTGTAAATTCTGTAGGGCTCTTTCATCCTCGAAGGTCAGCCTTTCATCTAGCGAGGGTGTCATTCCAGCACAGTTCTCAAGAACAAGAGGTTTGCTGTCGAACAGTCTGCTGTATTAGCTGGCTAGCTTTGTATTCTTACTCGTAACCTTCCTCTTGGAAGCAGGCATTGATTCATCGTCTCAAAAATGTGACCACTTTGATATCTTTGCCGTAATGGGCAGTTGCTTTTATTTCTGCCGTTGCTGAAAGATTCGCCATTGTTTCAAGAGGTTATGAAGCCATTCCACTAAATTTTTGAGACCCCTTAAGTCTTTGAGATGCCCAGTATTCTACGGGAGGGTAACATTATTTGGAATCCTCCTTTAATATTTTACCCATGATTTTATTACATTTCATATTTCCAAATGGTATGACTGACGTCATATCAGATTGACCTCTTTCACCTCATTTCAAACGTAACTAACATCTTTTTATCGGAGTTGTATTCCTCATTGTCGTTTAGTCCACACTGGTTTTCCCTGTATCCGTGATCTTGTTATTCTGTGTTCCTTGATTTTGTTTTAAAGCTCTCGCCAGCTGTTCGCCAGCTGTGCAACTCGCCAACATGTTATGTTATTAGCATTCGAATTGCATATGATGAAACAGAATCCGTTGAGGAAGTATAATTTGGAAATCGCTTTTAAATTTAAGTAGGAATTAAATAGGTAAAAAAAAAATCTGTCTGGTAGCGTATTCTGCTGAAAAGATATCCCAGTAATTGCAAACTGGAATTGATAATATCATTTCATGATATTGAAGGTTGTCTGAAAACGTAAACGCTATTGTGTTCTTGACAGTTGTGCTATGTTGTGGCATTGCGTGCTTTTCACTAAGGCAAGGGCTTACTAAAATATTTCCGCTACGTACTACTATTCATACACAATAGAAAAAAATACTGTATTGAAATCATTAAAAAGAGGAAGAAGGATCTATGTAGCCTCGACCATTTTCGAAATCGCTCGTATACTATTTTTGTAAAGCAAGAAAGAATCAGACTTCACTAAAAATGCAATAAACATTAAAATGAAATCTTTATACGTTTCTGTGTTCAAGTATTAGAGTGTGCGTGTGTGTGTGTGGTTGAAAACTACATTCTTCGGTTATCAGCTATATTTGAATGATAAAGTCCTGTGTAAGAGTTTTCAGCATTAGCCATGAAGTAAAAAAATTTATCCACGTGTTAAACAGGGAGTTACTTGAGCTGAAAGGATTAGAGTTAGAAATTATTTTTCTTTATAATTTTATAACTTATATTAAAATGTTAGAAAAAATCCACTTCAGGAGATTTAAAACTTTAAAAAAATCCACTTCACAAAGGATAAAAGAATTTCAGTATGGTAATCCAAAGTAAACTCTCTAACACAGTCTCAAGCTG
The DNA here is from genome assembly GCF_040412425.1 of Macrobrachium rosenbergii. Classification (NCBI taxonomy): domain Eukaryota; kingdom Metazoa; phylum Arthropoda; class Malacostraca; order Decapoda; family Palaemonidae; genus Macrobrachium; species Macrobrachium rosenbergii. Next base: position 77,842,637 of record NC_089744.1, on the reverse strand, counting down.
CCCTGAATTCTGAATAATGCCAATTTTTGCCCGGGATAACGACCTCCTAGTCTTTGAAACTTGACTCTGTCGACAAATGAGGAGCGGATTCAGACTCAATTTCCAACGTATATGAGCCTGCATCTGATTTATAATGGGCCTTGTTACGTGTTTTGTTTGTTTTGTTTAGAATCCAGAAATGATGTTAGTTTTTGTCTGGGAAAAAAGATTGTTAGTTTTTGTCTGGGAAAAAAGATTCTCTGTTAGTTTTTGTCTGGGAAAAAAGATTCTCTGTCAGTTTTTGTCTGGGAAAAAGATTTTCTTATTTTTTGGTCTGGGAAAAAAATTATCTGTTAGTTTTTGCCCGGGGAAAAAAGATTTTTTTTTAGTTTTCGTCTGGGAAAAAAGATTCTCTGTTAATTTTTGTGTGGGAAAAAAGATTTTCTGTTAGTTTTTGTCTGGGGAAAATATTCCCTTTTAGTTTTTGTTTAGGAAAAAAGATTCTGTTAGTTTTTGTCTGGGAAAAAAGATTCTCATTTTTTCTCTGGGTAAAAAGATTCTCTGTTAGTTTTTGTCTGGAGAAAAAAGATTCCCTTTTAGTTTTTGTGTGGGAAAAAATATTCTCTTAGTTTTTGTCTGGGAAAAAGATTCTCTTATTTTTTCTCTGGGAAAAAGATTCTCTGTTAGTTTTTGTCTGGGAAAAAAGATTCCTTTTTAGTTTTTGTATGGGAAAAAAGTCTCGTATTTTTTCTCTTTGTTAGTTTTTGTCTGGGGAAAAAAGATTCTCTGTTAATTTTTGTTTGGGGAAAAGAGATTGTTAGGTTTTGTCTGGGAAAAAAGATTCTCTGCTAGTTTTTGTCGGGGAAAAAACATTCTCTTTTAGTTTTTGTCTAGGAAAAAAGATTGTCTGTTAATTTTTGTCAGGAAAAAAATTCCCTTCTCGAAAAATTCATTTTGTTACTCGAAACTATCTTGGAATACTAGTGAATTCTTTTTAAGACTTGAGAATTTCTCTCTCTCTGTCTCACTCTCTCTCGTTTACCCCCTTTTTTAGGTTTCTTTGGGAAGGGTTAGTTTGTTTGGGGGGGAGGGGGGAGATAGGATAGGGAGTAGAAGAGTGGCTTGTTGGGATGACGGCATCAACGAGGGACTATATCATGAAAAGGTCTTGAAAGGCCTCTTTCGGGGATGGGATTTGTCACAGAATGGGTCTATTTTCAGATGGTCTTCTTTTTTTGTTTACTGCTCTCTCTCTCTCTCTCTCTCTCTCTCTCTCTCTCTCTCTCTCTCTCTCTCTCTCTCTCTCTCTCTCTCTCTTCTTTAGGTAGAGAGATGAGTTGATAATTCATTTTTGTATGTAAACCCATTTTACAAATTTAACACACAGTATAATATAACACAAATCTTTAGACTATTTTTACGCTATCAAACCTCCTTGTGGGAACACGGCATTTAGAGATAGTGGAGAGAAAACCACAGCCGCCGGGAAGCCACGTTACATCTGAAGTGAACGAAGGGTTCTATCTTCTTGTATTTCAGGCGAAGGGGTTCGAATGGAATTGGAAATAGGAGAACCTCTAAGTAATCTGGGTTCAAATCGACGCTTCGTCCTTTCTATCTTTTATTCATGTTTTACAGCGGACGTTTTCCTGTTAGAATTTGAGTGGGGAACTCCTATTGGTCGATGAACACCTAAGTAGCACATTTCTGACAGTAGTATGTGACGTAGAATTTAATGAAGATGGAAAGTATTCAATTTTTTATGCTATTGATGTTTTGTGTCAGCTGTGCATAATTCATTGAAAGCACCTGAGGCGTGAGTTCAAACTTTGCTAAACTTTGTATGTGAATCGCCGATCTTTCCCAGATGGAATGTGTGCAGTGAATAATAATATCATCATAATTATCATGGCTTCCGACGCCTCTGTTTGCATGGACGCCACTCATGTTTTCCCCGTGCCACTGGGAAACGTTTCGTCACCTTGGCAGGTTGTCCTTCTGTTGAATCTTGCAATGAAAAAGGGGTTGATGGAAGAGAAGGTAAAGAGATTGGAGCAACGGTAGAGCGCCAACAGCCTTAGGATATGTCTTAATCAGCAAAACACCACAAGATTCACAAAGCTTGCTTGGTAGAATGCATCGCATATCCAGAGTGATGGAACTCAAGGAGAGTCGCAAATAATGAGTACAGAATACGTACAAAAGGACCAATATATATATATGTGTGTGTGTGTATTTATATATATATATATATATATATATATATATATATATATATATATATATATATATATATATATATATAACTAGATGGATATATATATATATATATATACTAGATGGAGAGAGATATGACTGAGGCTGGGGGAATAATGTTGGAATATTTTTAATCCTTACGTAACCTGGATAACTTTGATGCGGGCGATTCAGCCTAACCTTTACAAAGCGCCACTTGTATCTCGATATACTTCGCCTTAAACTGGCGGAAGAGCAGAGACAGGATTAAGCTGTGACGTTTTGCTATTGATTTTCTGGTAGATTAATGATCGGAGGGAGTTGGATTAGTAGTCCTGCAAGTTGAAAAATAGTCTCGAAACAGGAGGATAATGGAATGTGAAGAAGGTATGGTAGAGTCGTTTTGCTATTTGTGTATTTTTTCGTTTGCTCAGGTTATTTTCATGAGATGAGTTTGATTTCAAGTGGAAATAATGGAATAATTATATATATATATATATATATATATATATATATATATATATATATATATATATATATATATATATATATATATATATATATATATATATATATATATATATATATATAAATAATACACATATATATATAAATAATAATATATAATACACATATGCGTGAAAGTGTTATATACTGTGTAATATATATATATATATATATATATATATATATATATAAAGTATTGTATATATATATATATATATATATATATATATATATATATATATATATAAAGACAAAATCCACGAAGGAAAGAGAAACATTGGAATGCTGCAGGCCTTTCGACTGTCGTCCTTTACTTAGCAGACTGAAGAAATATAAAAGTTGACAAAGAAAGCTCATATAAATGACAGATGGGGATTACAAAGGAAAAAAATATGTACCTGGAATCCAACACAATTAAAGAATTAGTAAAACTGCCAAAACTGGGTTAAATAATTAAGAGTTTTTTTTTTAACAAAGTATTAGGATCAGCCGTTCTGAAGCAGGGACAGGACAATTAAAAGATTATACAAGGACCAGCAAAAAATTTTAGTACAACAAAATAGTCCTTTTTTTTTTGTAAACAATAACAATTTTTGCAAGATGAACATTTTTACAAATAAATTATATTAAATATACGAATACATAGAAAATATATATAAGGTAACTAAATTATAAGTCAGTGATTTTATCTTTTAGATCATTCTTGAACATTTTTCCAATACAGGGGTCCAAATAATACATGCCAGGGCTAAGGTTAAAATTACAGTTGGAAGTAAGCTGTATAATAGCGGACTCCAAAGAGATTTCTTGAAGAGAAACCTTTCGATGTGGCAATCACTGAACTTTCAGTCCAATTTATCCTGTGAGAGCTTTAACTTGAATGAATATAGCATTGGATGTTTGTCCAGTTTTATGTTGCTTAATACGTAAATCTAAATCTTTGCTAGATTGGCTAATATAAAAAGAGGGGCAGTCCAAACATGCAATTTTATATATTGTTGTTTTCTTTAGGGCTATTTTTTATTAACATTGCTTTTAGTGTGTTACTAAAGGAAAAAACGAGGTTGACATTAACAGATTTAAACAATGATTTTATGTTTTCAAAACCACTAACGTAAGGCAAGCTAAGAATGCTCTTACGGTTTTTTTTCTCGACATGTTACTTTCACTATAAAACTTTTTGTGGGCTTTATTATAACAAACATCTAGTATATGTGAAGGATAACATAAATCTGTCCCTCTTTTTCTTATGTATTCAATTTCTTGATCCAAATACTGGGGACTTACAGTGGATTTTGTATTTATTTATTTATATATTCATCATGTTATACCATATATTATATATATATATATATATATATATATATATATATATATATATATATATATATATATATATATATATATTATATATATATATATATATATATATATATATATATATATAATTCTGTATACTGTATATATTTTATATTATATAATTATATATACTGTATTATTATATATATATATATATATATATATATATATATATATATATATATATATATATATATATATAATATATATATATATATATATATATATATATATATATATATATATATATATATATATATGTATATATATATATATACATACATATATATACATACATACATATATATATATAACGCATTCACGCATGCATATACACATACAAACATGCATGCAAATGTTAAGGAACGCTCTCATTTATTTGTAATGAGCAAAATATAAAAAGAAACTTTCAACGTTACTCTGGGAATTCTTTCTGGTAGAGTAGACTGGGCAAGAAGTTGGGGTCTTAATGGAAGTAGATTTAATGTTGTTAGTATAGGAGTGGTGTTTTATGGATTTAATCCATTTATCCCCAAGTAAATTTTCTCCGTTGCTGTGTAGTTTTTTTTTTCTCAAGTACTTTAAGGATACGTTACGCAGTTTTCATGTTTTACTCGGAAAACCATAATGTTTGGTGATAATTTTAATGACTATTACCTTAATTTTTTTTATTTTTTACTTTAACCATAATTATTGATGATAATTTTTGTGACGATTTTTACTGTTATATTTTTACATTTTATATTTTACATTGAAATCTTTGTCTAAATCTTTATCAGTTTTTTCACAATTCTTGCTCTCTCGAGTAGCCTGGTCTTGGTAATTCCTTCGTATATTAAAATTCTCTCTCTCTCTCTCTCTCTCTCTCTCTCTCTCTCTCTCTCTCTCTCTCTCTCTCTCTCTCTCTCTCTCTCTCTCTATTTTAAGGCATTTTACATTTTCGATAAACATTTGTCTTCCCCATTCCATGTGGCATGGTAATAACTTTCAGAGTAACACTGTATTTGTATATGCATTAGAGTCATGGAGAGAGAGAGAGAGAGAGAGAGAGAGAGAGAGAGAGAGAGAGAGAGAGAGAGAGAGAGAGAAATCAAATGCAGCGTGTTTGCTTTTCATAAAGTTCGATGAAAGGAGAGAGACCTTTCGATTCAGGAGAGAGAAAGTGTTTCATTCTTTGCCTTCTCGCTTATACTTCCAAGGTTGACTTTGACTCTACAGAGACCTCTCTTCGAATAGTTGCTTGATATACCCCCTAGTCGATAGATGATTGGGTGTTTGCGGTCCTGTTGATGTTCAGGGATGAGGTTGCAGGGCCTATAGTGTAGAAAGAATAGCAGTATTAGCAGTAGCGTTGATGATGGTTCCATGTTTTATTATTATTATTATTATTATTATTATTATTATTATTATTATTATTATTATTATTCTTCAGAAGATAAACCCTGTTCATTTGGAAAAAGCCCACAGAGACCATTGACTTGAAATTCAAGCTTCCAAAGAATATAGATCCCTATTATTATTATTATTATTATTATTCAGAAAATGAACATTATTATTATTGAATTAATTATTATTATTATTATTATTGACTTGAAATTCAAGCATATTGAAAAGAATATGGTTTCATTGACTTGAAATTATTAATATTTTTATTATTATTATTATTATTATTATTATTATTATTATTATTATTATTATTATTATTATTATTATTATTCCGAAGATGAACCCAATTCATATGGAACAAACCCACAGGTGCCATTGACTTGAAATTCAAGCTTTCATGGAATATGGTGTTAATCTGCAAGAAGTAACAGAGGGTAATGGAAAATACAGAAAGAAGAGATCTCACTTATTAAAAAAGAAAAAATAAATTAACAAATTGTATTAATTCATTAGTAATTCAGTACTACTGATATGTTTGATAATAGAAGTGACTGGTATTAGTAGAAATCAACATTGAAAGTATAAATAACTACAATTATTTGATGCACGAAATAGTCCCTTTCATAATTGTTGAATGACTGCTGTGGCGATGATTATAGTTTAAATTATAGTTTGAATAACATGGATAAACTTTAGTTGATACGTATGTTCCATTTCATGAAAAATCATCCACTTAGAACTCAGGAGGTTCTGCCAAGGTACAGCGGAACCTCATGATATTGATTGTCATTATGACAGTACTGAGAACATACGTTACTGTAACTGCAGTGACTTTTGTATCCGCAGTGAAGTGTACTGTAGAACAGTGTTAGGGTCTGAACTATCATCTTTTGTATTTTTTTAAGAAATAATCCAGAAGAATAATCGCAATGTATAATTATCCTTTTTGATTTCTTAATGTACTTATTTTTCTGCTACTTCAAAGCGATCACGTTTGCTTTATCTTGTTTATTTGGGTTGAGTGTGTCGATTGTGATTGGGAGAAACCCCCTCTCTCTCTCTCTCTCTCTCTCTCTCTCTCTCTCTCTCTCTCTCTCTCTCTCTCTCTCTCTCTCTCTCTCTCTCTCTCTCTCATACCACGAAGGGTTCGGGTATCCTGCTAGAAATTGACTCATCTGGCATTAGAAACAAGATTAGGCTACCTAACGTTATTAGATTCCCTCTAGTACCGTGTATTGTGTATGGTTAGTTTTCTAATATAATTTACGGGTACTACTCAAAGGTTCGACCCCGTAGGGGATTAGTGCCGTCAGTGTACCTCATGCGGTGCACTGTAGGCATAACTGAAGGTTGTTTGCAGCGTGCCTTCGGCCCCTAGCTGCAACCTCTTTCGTTCCTTTTACTCTACCTCCGTTCATACTCTCTTTCATCCATCTTACTTTCCACCCTCTCTAACAATTGTTTCATATTGCAACTGCGAGGTTTTCCTCCTGTTACACCTTTCAAACCTTTTACTGTCAATTTCTGTTTCAGCGCTGAATGACTTCATTGGTCCCAGTGCTTGACATTTGACCTGAATTCTGTATTCAATTCCAAAGGTTCGTAAATGTCTTGAAGTGAGTTAGTTAATGATTTTTTATTGGACAAATTTTCTGTATGTACGTGTGTATGTATGAATTGTGTTTATATAGATGTGTGGGTATAGGTGGGTGGGAGGCTTTATGCACTGATTGTCATTCAGGACCCTTCCCCTTTTCTTCGTAGATATTTTTTGTCCTCCGAAAAGGTCACGGAGAATAATAGAATCGGTCTGTGTGAGGGCAGTTTATTTGTGTCAGAGAAAATAGATTATGTGAGCGTATGTCGATGTTGGACTCTTTCTTCGAGTAGGTTGATAAGTAACGACAAATTGCTTTTCTGTTTGTTTGTGCGAACCGGTCGATTCATTGTGGCCTCGTGAAGTGCTTATTAATCTCTCTCTCTCTCTCTCTCTCTCTCTCTCTCTCTCTCTCTGCTAACAAAGACCATAACGCAAGAAATATGCATTTCTTCATAAGGCATACCGCGTAATACATTAAACCATTTGTCGGCGCCTTCCCCCCCCTCTCCCTCTCTTTCCTTCTCCCTTTCCCTCCTCCTTCCTCCCTTTCCCCTCCTCCTTCCTCCCTCTCCCTCCTCCTTCCTCCCTCTCCCTCTCCTTCCTCCTGCCTCTCCGTCTTTCGCACCAGCTCCGTGATGCAATCTTTTGTGGGGCCTTTTTAATCATGCGTGAGCGGAGGCAGGAAGTAGGCGATACCGGCGTTGATTGGCGGAGGAATTGTTTAGCTTCCTTTCGCGGAGAGAGAGAGAGAGAGAGAGAGAGAGAGCCTAATTTGAGAGGCAATTTGGGGTCGAGAATGTGTTGAGGAGATGAATTGCCTAATTTGAGGCAACCCAGAAGCTTTTTCAGTATGCGTATATATATATTGTATATATTATATATATATATATATATATATATATATATATATTATATATATATATATATATATATATATATATATATATATATATATATATATATATATATATATATATATATATATATATATATATATATATATTATATATTTTGTTTGGACATCTTACGTAGTAGGCTCATGTCTTTCATTTTTGCCTCATTATATTGTTTAATATATACGATTCCTACGTGCATGGATTGCTCGAGGAAGATATCACCTGGAGACTGGATCCTTCCCCTCTGGGGATGGGGGATTACCTCCTCGAGGCCCTCCCCTGCTGATACTTGGGTGTTGCTTAATGTTTCTCTTGAAAGCAGTGACGTTGGATCTGACTTCAGGGGTGAATACAAGATGCCAGATCAACTTGAAGTTACGACGTGTATTTAGCGTCGTTGTAATGGCCGGCGACATTGCATCACGGCTCATCCTTTACAATATCCAGGCACTTGTCTGACTTCTGCTGGAATGTGAGTTGGGTTTGATTCGGGATGGTCGAGATACAGTGAGATAGACAGTTCCGTAGGTTAGGGGGCTTGAATGCGAATGAGAAGTGCCACGAATCTCTGGTGGGTAAAGTTACATAGTAGGTTGAGGTCCAGAGCATCTAACAAGTTTTATATAGTAGGTTGAGGTCGAGAGCATCTAACAAGTTCTATATAGTAGGTTGAGGTCGAGAGCATGTATATAGTAGGTTGAGGTCAAGTTCTATATAGTAGGTTGAAGTTCTATATAGAGGTTGAGGTCATCAAACAAGTTCTTTGCAGTAGGTTTGGGTAGAGAGCATCTAACAAGTTCTTTATAGTAGGTTGAGGTCGAGAGCATCTAACAAGTTCTACATAGTAGGTTGAGGTCGAGAGCATCTAACAAGTTCTATATAGTAGGTTGAGGTCGAGAGCATCAAACAAGTTCTTTGCAGTAGGTTTGGGTAGAGAGCATCTAACAAGTTCTTTATAGTAGGTTGAGGTCGAGAGCATCTAACAAGTTCTTTGCAAGGTTTTAACAAGTTCTTTATAGTAGGTTGAGGTCGAGAGCATCTAACAAGTTCTACATAGTAGGTTGAGGTCGAGAGCATCTAACAAGTTCTACATAGTAGGTTGAGGTAGTGAGCATCTGACACAAGTTCTACAGAGTAGGTTGAGGTAGAGAGCATCTAACGAGCTCTACAAAGCAGGTTGAGGTAGAGAGCATCTGACACATGATCTACAGAGTAGGGTGAGGTAAAGAGCATCTGACACGTGCTGTAGAGTAGGTTGAGGTCGAGAACATCTGACACAAGTTCTGCAGAGTAGGTTGAGGTAGAGAACATCTAAAAAGTTCTACAAAGTCGGGTGAGGTAGAGAGCATTTGACAGAATGTTTACATAGTAGGTTGAGGTAGAGAGTATCTGACACAGGATCTACAGAGTAGGGTGAGGTAGAGAGCACCTGACACGTGCTGTAGAGTAGGTTGAGATCAAGAGCAACTGACACAAGTTCTACAGAGTAGGTTGAGGTAGAGAGCATCCAGTAAGTTCTGCAGAGTAGGGTACGGTAGAGACCATCAGACACCAGGTTTAGGATTGTGGTAAGGGAGCCGTTTTAAAGGCAAATCTTGACTGTTACCACTACTACTACTACCACCATTACTACTGAGTGCATATGGTGGTAATATCTCTTTCCGAAAATGTTCTAGGTTATTTGTACCGGTATTTGTACCGACTGCTGAACGACAGTTTGCTGTGATTCTGCTGAGAGAGAGAGAGAGAGAGAGAGAGAGAGAGAGAGAGAGAGAGAGAGAGAGAGAGAGAGATTTCTGAGTGGTTGAATGGTTGAGCTGTGGTTACTCGAAGTAACTTGATCATTGGAGCCGAAGATCAGGCGTAACAGACCACTAAGTCATTCTGCAGTTCATTTCACTACTACCGCTACTTCTACTTCTACTACTACTTACTACTTACTACTACTACTGCTAATTTTTCTTCCACTCCTACAAAGATGATGATAGCATTTGAGTCAACTGTGATATTCTCAAGTTATTCATGAAGCTAAGGAATTGAAGGTAAATTTAATTTTTAATTTTGATAATTTGGAAATGGTTAATCAGTTAGAAATTGGAGGGCCTCTCTCTCTCTCTCTCTCTCTCTCTTCTCTCTCTCTCTCTCTCTCTCTCGTGTGTCATTTATTGTAAATTAAATTAGAATTATACACATGCAAACAGTTTTGTCGTCCAGTACCAGTGACAAGGCTACCCATCATTGGTGGCGGAATAGAAAGTGACTTGATTGTTTTAAAAGTGAAATGAAATTATTGCATAATCCAGGATGTACTACGTAACATTTTTTTTGGGGGGGGGCGGATAATTATGACATAACGGCCGTGTGAAATTGTGTATATAAACATTTTTTTAAATAGTTAAAATTTATAATTATGAGGCAATGGTCCATTCTTTAAAGTTAAAGGGTTATAAACCTATTACGCGATTCTGATCAACATTACGTACCTTCATTATTTTGTTTTCATGTTTTTAATACTTTTCAAAAGAGAGTAAATGTCAAATTACTATATTAGCATTATATATTTTAATATTTGTGTATTACATTCATATTTTAAATATTAGCAAAAAGACGGAAGAGAATTGAGGTGGGTAAAAGATAAAATAGTGAAATTGGAATAGAGCGAAAGAGAAAGTAAGAAGTGCATTCGCTTTTATGAAAAGCAATTTAAATCTCGTGGGACGGTTCTCTTAGTTTGGTATTTGGAGCGTTGTCCCCTGTTGGGTTGGGGGGAGTGATAGGGGCGCGGGGAAGGGGGTTGAGAGTCTTCTCCGAATAGGCCTCATGAGAATAATAAGACTTTACGGAGTAAGGTTTAGCCAAAGCCATTATGTGTCTTTACAATGTCCTTATTCGACCCCCCCTCTCTCTCTCTCTCTCCCCGTCTGCTTTTTTTTTTACCTTGCTACAGACGTACACTCCCCCCCTCTCTGCCCCACACCCACCCCCCCAACCATCCCTCCTCCCCAAGTTGTTCATTCTCCCAGTCTCAAGTTTCCTAATTGGATGTTGCCACTCTTAGTACCTGACCTGCAATTCATTTCTCTCTCTCTCTCTCTCTCTCTCTCTCTCTCTCTCTCTCTCTCTCTCTCTCTCTCTCTTTTCGCATGGTATTATCTTGTCAAAAGAGTCAAAAGATGTTCCTACGACACTCGTAATCGTTTTACTTTTCAGATCATACTGATATTAAAGGGCACATGAATTTCGGTTTTTATTAGGATCCAGACTTAAAGTGTTTGTGGCTTAGTACAAATGTTAATTTAATATATTTTCGTGAATAATATATATATATATATATATATATATATATATATATATATATATATATATATATATATATATATATATTTATTTATTTACAAATTTTTGAGCAAGTCATTTGACTTCTGAAAATGGCGTCATTGCATTTCTGTCGTAATCAGATGTGTATCACCTTCAGAATCTGTCACTATCACAGATGTTTATCATCTTCAGAATCTGTCACTATCATCTCCATCCATCGCTCCGTCCTTTCCCTTAACTTTTGGGTGAATTTCGACAGGGAAGCATAGCTTGCCAGGCAAAAAGTTTCTTTTAAGTCTTCGATATTCCCCAAGTTTTCGACGTAGCATCGGAAGGGGCGAAAAAATTGTTCCCGAAATGTGGTATACTCCTGCTGCTGCTGCCTGGCCTCGCCTACGGGCGGGGAAGGATTCTTGATGATTAGAATCTAGCTTATCGAAGCGTAGCGATTCTGATTTTCAGTTGATTCTTATTTTAAATTTTTATATATAATTTTCTCTCCTGGTAAATCCTTTTCGCAAGCGCGCGTGGTGTTTGTGTGATCTGTAGCAACTTGAGTGTAAGCTCTTAATTGCCTTTTCCAGCATAGAACGGATTTGATTACCTTAAATTGAACGACTTGGAATTCTGACGAATGTCTTTAGTATGACTTTTCGTTCTGTATCTGTACCAGCTGTTTCCCACTGTCTATCTAGATCAGTGGTCTTAACCTTTTTCAATGTATGCACCCCTTTCCAATCAGCAGTCAGTTCTCGCACCCCCCTGAATTGCTGAAATGAAAAAAAAAGATAAAATGATAATGATGATATTATTTTATTTTATTTTATTTTTTTGCGGGAAAAAATAACATGCGTATATAAAAATATATTTTGCTTTAATTATTCTTAGGCATCCTTGCACCCCTGTTTACGAACCATTGATCTAGATTAAGCCAGCCATGAGCTGGCACGGGCTCTTACCCTTCACCAGCCCTGAGTGTGTCATACTGTCATAGACCGTGCATAGTTTGTAACTTTGAATTGGAGTCCGCGGGTCATCACAAGGGTGGGAAAGCGGTTGCAGAGTTTAGGTGTATGTCCCTAGACATGCTGCGTAGATTGCAGTATAATCTACGTCAGATTTAACAGTGAAAGATGCCAAGCTTCCTTATGTCGGTGGGACTTACGTATTTTCTCAAAATTAAATTTATGGATCTGAATTATTTATTCAGAATAAAATATGGTGTGATAAAAATACCAGGGGAATTATTGTCAGCCTTTAGAATGTTAGCAAGTTGTAAGTATCCAGCAGGACCCACTAAGACTTAGTTGGTCTTGGTATCCGGATACTACTTAATTGTACGTAATTGTATCGACACACGGCTAACATTTAACTTTCTTAAGTTGTCAGTTAGTAATTAACCGTCACTCACCATCGCTACTGAAAAATAAACTAATGAACGGTGATCATAATCATTTATCAAGATAAATCGCAGGATAAGGGAACTAGAATATTCGCACGAGCAGGCAGAAACATTTTGACAATTTTTTTTTTACAGTTTATTAATGTAATTTTCTTCAGACAAACGCAAAAAACCAAAAGAAAAGAAGTGGCAAGTACTAAGAGGTCAGCAGTCTTATCTCCTTTGGACGTTGATAAACCTATTACGTTAAATCTTATATGGAAGCATTATACTGTTTTGAATAAACACGGGAGACTGTTGGGAGTTTTATGTGTGTACTTTGTATATGGTAAGAGAAGAATTGGTTAATCCGGCCGTGTCTGATAATGTTTTGAGAAAAGTCTAAAGCACGATGCTTCGCTAATTATTTTTTCCACGTGTTAGCCTATACTAAATCCCAATTTTAAAAGACATTGAGAGCTGGTATCGATAGAGGGACAGTTAAAAGCTATTTTCGACTATTTAATTTTTGATTAATTTATTTTTCCTTTCGTTTTTTTAACGAAGAAAATACTGGGGGTTTGCAGAAAACCTCGAAATTGATTGCATTAGCTTCTTGGGGGGAAATTATCCTGCTGGTTTTTATTGCATGGCTAAATATTTCCCAGATGCTGTTGGTCGAGGTAATTTGGCAGGTTGTTGTCCGGGCCGATTTTCTTGTAAACTTTAAAATTAAATTTTGTTTCTGTGCGCCTCCCTTCCTTTCTCCCTCCTCCCTTCTCCGTTCCCCCTCGCCCCCGATCGTTGAGAGAGCTAAAAAGGTGGTTTCTTATCTGGGCTGTCCCAATTTTAATCGATGTAAAGTTTGAAATTCAGTAACATGAAAAGAAAAGTTATCCAGGCTGTTTTAGGTTTTCTCAGAGGTACGAGTTTTAATTTGTATGTTTTATGAAACTGAATAATCCCTTTTTCCTGTGTTTGACGTGTTATCTTTGATTCTCCTACTCATCTGCAGAGAGAGAGAGAGAGAGAGAGAGAGAGAGAGAGAGAGAGAGAGAGAGAGAGAGAGAGACTGTTGTCATCCTTTGGCAGGTGATTCAGGTGGAAATTTTTATAGTATAATGTTTACTTTTATAAACTAAGTAGTGTAACACTTAGACTGATTGTGATGAATATTTTTGCCCATGACTGTGATTGCGATTGCTCTACCACTTTTTTATCGCTCTGTATATCAAAGTCTTAGTAAGTGAGCAAGACCATTACTCAATAGATGATATTATTCTCTGATGATGTCATTTAGATTGTAACTTGATTCATCGGACATCTTGACCGTCTGGTGGTCCAGTCTATCCAGATAAAAGGAAGTAACTTTTTTTTTCTATCGGAAACCATTTCAAATTCTCTCAAACTTCCTTCGTCCTCCTCTTTTCTTATGGAAAACTATTGCACTTTTTCTCGAACTTTCTTTTAGACTTTTGTTTCCCCAACGCAAAAGGTAAAGTTCGTGGCATTAGGTTCCTGATACTTCTTGCTCCCAAATCAATTATTTGAACCCTGTTGCGGGAAGTTTAATGGGCTCGCTTGTAAATTTGAGTGGCATGTTAGCCTTGCTTTTACTTTCAAGAAAGTTGGTGTGGCCTCGTTCACGTTTCTCCCAAGAAAGTTAGGGAGTGAGATTATCGCAATCTTCGCTGTACTCACTCAGATATTTGTGATCTGCTTGGAGTGATGAAGCCACATTTCATTTCTGTAAGATTTCCTTCTGGATACGTAGAGTGTGCATGTACTCTTAGTTTTTGTATTCAGCATCCAAACTTCGCTTCCCAAACCTAAACCAGGGGCATGGCAAAAAAACCGAGGCTGGTGCAGTACTAGCATACATCTCAGGAATATGTCACCGGGTTCGTCAGCATCACTTCACTATTACCAGTCATTGCTATCATCTGCGATCATCGCCACTTCGCACTAAATTCACGAACCATATCCTTATCCCACAATTTTGATAGAAACGAACGTCCACTTATACTAACACTGTTATTACCATACAGCTTTTTTATTATGAGCATACCTTGATGTGGATGAAACTAAAAATCATTAAATTGCAAAGCAAAAAGGAAAAGTTAAGTATACCTCAGTTTAATCAGACCTCTGAGCTGATTAACAGCTCTCCTAGGGCTGGCCCGAAGGATTAGACTTATTTTACGTGGCTAAGAACCAATTGGTTACCTAGCAACGGGACCCACAGCTTATTGTGCAATCCGAACCACATTATACCGAGAAATGAATTTATATCACCAGAAATAAATTCCTCTAATTCTTCACTGGCCGGCCGGAGACTCGAACTCGGGGCTAGCAGGGTGCTAGCCGAGAACTCTACCGACTCGTCCAACGAGGAACTGAAAGCATGTTTGTGTGACGGGGAAAGTAGAGGAAAGAAGAAAGGCCTTGAATTCAGTACGTTTATTATGAGCATACCTTGATGTGGATGAAACTAAAAATCATTAAGTTGCGAAGCAAAAAGAAGGCATGTTTGTTTGGAGGGGAAAGTAGAGGAAAGAAGAAAGGCCTTGAATTCAGTACACATTTGTATATAAAACTCAATGAATATATGTAAATTATGCCATTAATAGAAAACACCAGATTAATAGAAAAGAAATTCGCACTAGTAAATTTACAAGTGATTAACGAAGGAAAAGAATGGCTAGTGCACTTGAGTGTACCCAGACGCATAGACTGTGAATGAACATGGTAGCAAAAGGATTTTCACTGACCAGGTCTTGGGAACATTGGTTAAAAGGTGTCAATTAAATGTGGTTTCTGAGGTAACCAAACAAGCACGTGGAAGCGCAGGTTGTTTAGTCAGTTAAGTAAGTGTATTTGAAAGGAGAGAGAGGATGTTGAAAGATTACAGGTACTTAACACTCTCCACTCTGCACATGTCTCTTCTGTCATGTGGTTTCTCTTGGTTCATTTATACTGCTTACAGGTATTTCCCATTTACTTGCAAACTCTCATGCGTAATGAATGACATTTCTCCTTCCGTGGTACATTTTTCTTTGTCAGTATTTATTATACACCTTGGACTTTTTGCCTTTCTTTGTCAGTATTTATTAGTTTGGTTTGACCAAGAGTAACCGCTTCTGCCCCTGCATCATTTATATCTACCTTTCATTTGTACTCCACACACAGTACTTCCTCAAAATGCTCATTCGATCAATAAAGGAATGCATGCTCTTTGGGCAGGATCTCCTCCTTTGTATTTTTCATTGTAATGTCCATTTGCTCATTAGTTTATTTTTTCATATATTTCCACAGTAAAACTTTTTTCTTCTGTGAAGTACTTGCTTAGTTTCACACCTGTATTTTTTTTTTTTTTTACCAAGTCCCATCATTTTCCTAATTTTTTTATCACTATTCTTCTCTTAAATACCGGTACGTTTCCTTATTATGTCTTCTGCCATGCAGCCACTTTTAACAACAAAGATGTTTTTATATAAAGTCAGATACGTTAACCTTTTTTAGTATTCTGTAAAAGAAAACTATTGTACCGGTTTTGTCTGTCCGTCGGCACTTTATTCTGTCCGCACTTTTTTCTTTCCCCCCCAAATCTTAAAAACTACTGAGGCTAGAGGGCTGCAAATTGATGTGTTGATCACCCACCCTCCAATCATCAAACATACCAAATTGCAGCCCTTAGCCTCATTAGTTTTTATTATATATAAGGTTAAAATTAGCCACCATCATGATTCTGGCAATGCTTTGGGATAGGTCACCACCGGGCCGTGGTTAAAGTTTCATGGACCGCGGCTCATACAGCATTATACCGAGACCACCAAAAGATGGATCTACGTATTTTCGATGGCCTTCATTATACGTTGTAGCGGCTGTACAGAAAACTCGATTGCGCTGAAGAAACTACGGCGCAGTTTTTTTTTTTTTTTTTTTTAATCTATGACTTAACTCGCAAACCCCTTGGAAAAGCCCAGCCTCCCATATCGAGACCTAGGTGAAGGAAGGAAAGCTTAGCTTGAACGCAGAAATAGTCTCATAGATATCGATACTGACTCTCTCTCTCTCTCTCTCTCTCTCTCTCTCTCTCTCTCTCTCTCTCTCCATCCTCGTCCCCTTCCCCCTTTTGGCTTTGTGGATTGGCAAGCACGTTCGCCTAATGGAATCCTTCTGGCTCCATTGTGCCTTTTGAAGAAATTACTACCCATTCTCTCTTCCGTTATTCCGGTGAAGAAGAGCCATTTTCTCGAGATTTTTATGACGCAGGGGTTATTGTCACTCGTTCTGAGAAACACGTTCAAGACGGGCGCGATCGGGATGGTGTGTTTTTGTTGTTAGAGATTTCGAAGGCAATAAGGCCGGGGTTTTATTTCGTGGCTGCATTCATGGGTGTCATCCATGTTCGTTAACGGTTTATTGTAACTGCAGCTAGTTTCCTTTTCCTTGTTTGCATTATGTATGTAAAGTGTAAAGTTTACACGTATGTGTGATTGGGGAATATGCAGTAATTCGTAGATCTCTCTCTCTCTCTCTCTCTCTCTCTCTCTCTCTCTCTGTACGGGCATGTAGCGCAAGTGGTTGCCGATTCAGTTTACTATTGACTGACAATCGTTCCCTCCCGTCGCCATAGGTCCCAGATTTGACAGAGAGAGAGAGAGAGAGAGAGAGAGAGAGAGAGAGAGAGAGAGAGAGAGAGGTGATCAGTTACTGATCAGAACTCAAGAAGATGTACAGTCATACCTCGACAAGGTAATCCGCACCCCACCGGTGTGAAAACCCCGTGTAAAAAATTCAAAAGTTAACGATAATCGCGGGGCTTAACCTAGAGTGACGGGCACCGTTAGGACTTCAGCAAATTGGGTATGCGATGCCTAGGAATAAAACTTTGATAGCTTTTGTTCCTTTGGGTCTGTTCGTTTGCGAAAAACAAAAACAGTCGAAGAACCGTAGCCCTATGCAACGGACTCATTTTTAAATACAACAAGTAAATGTTATTTTGCGTGATAGGAAGATCTTTGGCGAGTCCGTCGTGGCTTCGTCGGGTGCAATGCTTTATTGTAAGCATATTCGTACGGCACGTTATAGTCGTACTTTATGCTCTTTATTGTTGCAAGGCACGGAATCCTTGTCTTTATCGCGGTGCCTTCTTTCTCGTGTACGGCCCCTTTTATATCTTGTCTCTTCTTTCTATTTATCTTTAGCGGAAATATTGTTTTATTGTAATGGGCATCTTTCGTCTTCATTGTGTGCCTGTTACCAAGTTGGGATTATCCTTGGTTCCTTCAATTTGAAATGGCTAGTTTCCATGAGTGTATAATAGTAAGTGCATCGATGCAAGATATCACTCATCGCTTTTATTTCCATGTTGATTTAAACATCATTTCAAACCAGTGTTGAGTCAAAATACTCCCACTTTTATAAATCAAAGTTCGGCACCCGTATAGTACGTTCAGCAATTGAAGTTTTTATTCCGCACGCCTGCTTTTGTATCATGATGTATTCGTAAAGTTAAAAAAAGAAAATACAAGTAAAAAATGCGTCGAAGTTTCTTCGGCGCAATCGAGTTTTCTGTACAGCCGTTACAGCGTATTATGAAGGCCACCGAAAAAGCTCTTTCTTTTGGTCTCGTTATAATGCTGTATGAGCCGCGGCCCGTGAAATTTTAACCACGGCACGGTGGTGGTCTATCCTGTATCGTTGCCAGAAGCACGATTATGGCTAACTTTAACCTTAAATAAAAATAAAAACTACTGAGGCTAGAGGGCTGCAATTTGGTATGTTTGATGACTGGAGGGTGGATGATCAAAATACCAATTTACAACCTTCTAGCCTCAGTAGGTTTCAAGATCTGATTGCGGACAGAAAAAGTGAGGACAGAATAAAGTGCCGACGGACAGACAAAGCCGGCACAATAGTTTTCTGTTACAGAAAACTGAAAGGGTTGTCGTTTGACCTTTTTATGATTGCATATCCTGATAGTTTTTAATTACATTTTATCTCTTTCAAAGAGGAGCGTAAGATTGACTCTCTTCGGTTAATCTTGCTTTCAGTCAAAGCCCCCGTTGTCGAAACAGAGAGGAACCGTGATTGGTTCCTGCTGATGAAAATCCCGGAAGCCATTCTTGTTAACGGGACCCTTCATAAAAGTTCATAGCGCCTCAACAGGATGTATTTCAAGTCGGGTGATGTGTTCTCTCCTCGAAGCAGGAACTGATTGGCTAAACCCTCCTCCACTCCGCGTGCTTTATTGTCCTTTTTAGTTTTGCGGTTGTTGTTTCATGTAGGTCTCAAGTTGTGGAGGTGGGCGGTCTGGGTTGCTGGCATTGTTTGTGGTTGGAGGGCAGACCGTGCTTTGATAAAAATCATTGCTAGAGTTCTCTAGTGTGTCTGTTTAAATTTTTGCTCCTTCAAGCGACTGGTACTTGGAAATGATTCCGTTCCCCCTCAAAGTTCACGGTGCGGGAGACCCGTGAAACTTGCAGCAAGACGAAGTTTCAAGGTTTATTGGAAAAGTTGCTTTGGACTGAACTTGAGGGTGAGTGGGTGTGGGCAAGTGGTTCCTACACTTACTCCCCTCTGTGTACTCTTATTCCTCTTCCTCTCATCTGTCTGCTCTTCTCCTTCTCCCTTTTTCCACACTTATTCCTCATCTTCCCCTCTTTTCTTTATCGACGTGTGGGTACTGAAAAAAGATTTTCTATTATTTTAACTTCGTGGTTGATTTTGAAGAAACCCTACGTTGACTTCATTATTTTAACAGAGTTTCTACTAACGTTCAGATAAGGCCATTAAAAACTAATACTTGGAAGACATTTGCCAAAGATATTTATGCTCTCATGCTCTAATTACACGGCAATTTCTTGCAGAGTATTGGAAACTCATTCAAACTTATGTGGAAGTCTTACTGTCATTCCATTTATTTTGAGGGTTCAGGATATTGGGCTGCCATCCTGTACTGCATGGTGTGTGTGTGTGTGTGTATATATATATATATATATATATATATATATATATATATATATATATATATATATATATATATATATATATATATATATATATATATATATATATATATATATATATATAGTATATACATACAGTATATATATATATATATATATATATATATATATATATATATATATATATATATATATATATATATATATATATATATATATATATATATATATGGAGAGAGAGAGGATGGTTCCCAGGGTCAGACAGGACGTTTGATTGTAAAACATTGCAAAACAGACATCTCAAAGAATCTGCTCGAGAGTTGTTTATGTATAATTTAATTGTGTAACCTGTGCATATATTGATAGTTAAGAAATTGTTGCATAGGACTTATCTACCAGTTGTATATTGATCCTCATAATTTATTTACCAATTAAATTATATATGTATGTATACACACACACACACACACACACATATATATATATATATATATATATATATATATATATATATATATATATATATATATATATATATATATATAAATATATATAATTTGTGTGTGTATTTTACTTGGAGCACCTACACCGTAAGTGTACAGTATAACAAAAAGCTAACGTGTTTGTATATATAAATATATATATGTATATAATATATATTTGTGTGTATTTTATGTACATGTATATTTTTTTTATATATACACACACGTTAGCTTTTTGTTATACTGTACAGCCAGGGTGTAGGTGCTCCAGGTAAACCCAAACGCATCTCTCAGCCGATTGCAGTCGACACGTTTCGTGAATACTTTCGGGCGCTAAAGATAGAAGGGATTGATGAATTCAGATTTCTGCATTCATGGAAGTTTTCCTCGCGTCACGTGAATTCGACTTCAACGTAAAAGCCACGCTTGAGATATTTTTTAAACAAAGGCCGTATTCTGTACAGACTGTTATTCGCGAATTCTTGCATTTACATTTTCAGCAACGCCTGCGGTGTCGATTGGGGAGAGGAAAAGCGGTTTTGGGGGAAATTTAAGAGATTCTGAGGGGCATGAAAGCGTGAAGGGATTGTTTTTGAATTGACTTTTAGTTCGAATCGATGCGGAAACGGCTAAGGATAAAAACGAATAGACTTGTGGGCTTTTAGAAATGGAACACAGAGGCTAAGAGCTCGGTGCATTTGTAGACGGAAAAAGAGAAAATATTTCTTGTATCCAGCTTCCCCTACCCCTCCTCCCCTCCCCTGTCGACCCTCCTTCCCCCTCATTCCTATCCTCCCCTCCACCCCGCTCTTTTGTGCAGTGGTTGGGAACATTTAAGTAAAAGTGTGAAGATGAGAGCCCCTCCCTCCCCCATGTGTATGTATTCACTCTTTTTGTAGAAGGCTCATCTTTTTATCTTATGTTTAAGTGTCCTTTGTTTTATCGTCTCTCTCTCTCTCTCTCTCTCTCTCTCTCTCTCTCTCTCTCTCTCTCTCTCTCTCTCTCTCTCTCTCACACACACACACACACACTCCGTAAACAGAGGAAAAAAAAAGCGCTTCGAGAGATTATAAAAATCCGAAAACTTTTCGTATTAAAAATTGTAAATTTGATGAACGGGCGTATCAATTTTTTAAAATCAAGTTCTTTAGCGTTGTGAGTTTTGTTGATTATGATTAGATTTACTTGAGAAAGAAGTTGTTTCAAAGGGTTTTTATGCTTAGAGGTTTAAGAGAGTCCTGTCTTGGGTTGCCATGCTGAGATCTCCGGCTATACAGTGTTTTAAGCCTTGAGTCGAGAGGACGAATAAGCAAGTGACTTGTAACCCTGTTTCTGTAGCCACTCATTTAGGAGAAACTGTTCATTCGTGGCTCAGGTAGTGTGGTTTATTTTCCACAATGGCTATATGCCTTACGTTTTAGTTTTCTGTTAAAGAAAACTATTGTGCCGGCTTTGTGTGTCCGTCAGCACGTTTCCTGTCCGCCCTCAGATCTTAAAAACTACTTAGTCTAGAGGACTGCAAATTGTTATGTTGATCATCCACCCTCCAATCATCAAACATACCAAATTGCAGCTCTCTAGCCTCAGTAGTTTTAATTTTATTTAAGGTTAAAGTTAGCCATAATCGTGCTTCGGGCAACGATATAGTACGGGGCACCACCGTGCCGTGGTTAAAGTTTCATGAGCCGCGGCTCATACAGCATTACACCGAGACAACCGAAAGATAGATCTATTTTCGGTGGCCTTCATTATTCGCTGTAGCGGTTGTACAGAAAACTCGATTACGCCGAAGAAACTTCAGCGCATTTTTTTCTTGTTTATATTAAGGAGATGTTTCTCTGATTCAGCTATTAAGCATCCAATTGTTTTCTTTGTTTCATTTGTTGTCAAAACAAATTCAGAATCTTGGCAGTCTCCCTCTCACGGTTCAAGCAAGAGACATACTTTTTATTTCTTTTTAATTGTATTTCAGTCGTCTAATTTTGGTTTATAGCTCACTGTGACTGCAAAGTTGTACGGGAAAGAGCTTAATTGAAATTTGTACGACCTCTTGAAATAGTTGGAGAAGCATACTAAAACAGGTGCTTGTTACGATCTCTTGTTTGTGGAAATGGTTAGGTGTTGTTTGTGGAGATGGTTAGGCTTTGTTTGTGGAAATGGGTAATGTTGTTTGTGGAGATGGTTAGGTGTTGTTTGCGGAGACGGTTAGGTTTTTTTGTGGAAATTGGTAGATGTTGTTTGTGGAGATGTTTAGATGTGGAAAATTCATCCTAGCTCACTTCTCAAAGACGGTAGAAGGAAGATTTTGCCTCTCAGGAGAGCTTGAAAAAATCGACAACCCAGTTCGCTTTTCAAATACAATGTACTTTCTCAGAACACTTTACTCTCTAACCAGTCTGTAAAAATATGAAGGTTACTGTTAGTTTTGTATTTTGATGCTGAGTTTTGTATTTTGGTGCTTCAGTGCAGGTTGTTTTATGAATAATAATTTTGTTTTTACTTTACGTGTTATGAGGCATGGTAGATTGAGTAATGCTGTCCTTTATATACTTTTGTCTGTGTACGCATGTGTATGCCAATTCAACATAGGTACTGAATTTGCAAGAGAGAGAGAGAGAGAGAGAGAGAGAGAGAGAGAGAGAGAGAGAGAGAGAGAGAGAGAGAGAGAGAGAGATTGTTTTCATTGGAGAACAGCAGCGTTGGATGGTAGTCTTTCATAACGAGAGAGAGTTTTCGATGGAAATCAGCAGCGTTGGATGGATGTCTTTCATAACGAGAGAGAGAGAGAGAGAGAGAGAGAGAGAGAGAGAGAGAGAGAGAGAGAGAGAGAGAGAGAGATATGAGCCGAGACTATATATGATTGGTATCAGATGAAAATTACGAAATCTGTATTATCTTGGACAAGGCCAGTTCTGTAACCAGATACATGAACAAACACTTGCTTCTGTTATTCCAGATGCCTCAGTCCTGCCAAGAACCAGGTCTCTCGTGTTTTCTGAGGATCCTCTGTTCCTTATGTCTTTTCTCCTTGCTTTTCCTTCCATTTAGACCTGATCGAGGGAAGAAACTCTCTCTCTCTCTCTCTCTCTCTCTCTCTCTCTCTCTCTCTCTCTCTCTCTCTCTCTCTCTCTCTCTCAGCTTCCACCCAAACCTGTCTGCATAGGCTAGAGGTATGTTATTCCATCTCAGCCTAATAGTAATGTAATTGAAATCCACAATTATTTAAGTGAATTGTATTAATTTACGTAATTGTGGATTTATCACGGTACTGTAAATTTCTTAACAATAATAACAACAATAATAATAATTATTCATTTGTTATTATTATTATTATTATTATTATTATTATTATTATTATTATTATTATTCAAGCTGCAACCCAATTTGGAAAAGCGTAGATGCTACAGTCATCCCATCACGAAAAAAGGAACACAGAATTAAAGACTAATAATTTTGGTATGTTTTAGCTAATTTGAACTTCAGAAGATCCAGCGATTCAATCACATGGCTAGGAACGAAACGTAAAGAAAGCTGTGTGGTATTGAACGTGTTAGATTAAAACGCACCTCTATTTCTACGTGGTGGAATGTATAGTCATGGGAGATCTGGAATCAAAGGATGATGAGAAGTATGAAAAAAATTTTATGAAGCATGGACGGTGAGTTGATCGACTGACTGTGTGTGAGATTAATACTGAGATCTAGAGGAGAAAATTCAGCGGAAGGTTAAAGTTTTTATCTAGTATTTTTTAAGATGCGAGTCAGCTGTCGAAGACCAAACCGGAGAACAATATTCAGAGCACGTTAGAATGAAAAATGTCAGATTTTTTAGGAGTGGACAGGTCTTCAGAGAACTTAAAAGGCTTTCTCAGTATACCAATTTTTTTCTTTATTTATTTATTGATTTATATATTCATTTTGTAGTTCAAGAAGAAATGGACCGGATGTACTTCTCAAAAATGAATTTGCAGTCAAGAATGACGCATAGTAATCACACTTTGAGTTTTGTTAAGGCTCAACTTCAGTTCCCCAACCCCGTAATTTGTGCCTTGTGCTCTTTGTATCTAAACATAGAGTGGGATCTGGTTTTATGGAGTTTTGGGAGTGTCTATTCTTTACTTACGGTAATGAAACGATGGGGCGCTATCGTCCCATCAATAATGGAAATGGATAGATAAATTGTCATTTTGGTTGTGAGATATATGTGTGAACATTTTTTTTTATCAAGGTTGCCCATAATTATTCCAAGCCAGGATTTTCCGATGGAGTTTTGGTGTCACTGAGATTATATGGCCGATGAATTTATCGTTTAAGAGAATTAGGGTCTTAAATTATAATATCTCTCTCTCTCTCTCTCTCTCTCTCTCTCTCTCTCTCTCTCTCTCTCTCTCTCTCTCTCTCTCTCTCACACACACACACACACACACACACACACACACACACACACACACACACACATAGAGGTTACCCAATTCCTTGCAGTTCAGGGTCAGGGTATAGAATATATGTTTTATATATATATATATATATATATATATATATATATATATATATATATATATATATATATATATATATATATATATATACATACATATATATATATGTATGTATTGTGTATGTATGTATGTATATATGTATATGTATAACTGATTCATGAAGATATGGAACGTGATGAACGTATAAATAAAGGCAAATGCCACGATGGAAAATTGAAACAACGGAGTGGTGGTTAGGCCTTTCGACACAACGGTCCTTCACTAGCAGACTGATGAAAAATATAAAAAGTTTACAAGAAAGCTCGAATAATTGACAGATGACATACAGATATACCTGAGAATGGGGGATTATAAGGAACAGATGCACTGGAAAATATATATATATATATATATATATATATATATATATATATATATATATGTGTGTGTGTGTGTGTGTGTGTGTGTGTGTGTGTGTGTGTGTGTGTCGAAAGTCTGTAGAATTTAGGACACTGGCATAATGGCACAACATTCCTTATAGACACAATTGACTCACAAGATAATAAAAGGTTGTGCCATTTTCCTTCAATTTCTATTCTACTCGTTATTTCCTGTCTCCCTGGCTTCATCTTTAATACCCCAATTCTCGCTCAGCTGTGCGTGTGGGCCTGCCTGGTCGTGCTGTGCTCTACTTAAAGAAATCGGGTTCTTTTTCATCAAATCGAACGATCATGGCTTTTGAATTTAAATTAGAATGCATAAATCTGACGCTATGTATAATTTTCATTTGAAAAAACGATCAGATTGTTTTTTATACTATTTACTTTTAATATGAATTTAGACTAATAGTTAATGAATATCGTGTATTATTGCCTTCTACGTGTTGTTTTCTTTACTGCACGGGAGTCCTGAGGAAAATGCCAATGTTGTGGATTAAATTAACTTTCTTAATAGATTTTATTTTCTGTTTAATTCCATAGTTCGTGTTCCATGGTAATGATGGCGTTGTTTTAATTGCCGTCGCAGATTAGCGGTAGCACGATCAGCTTAGTTGTGGATATAAAGTTGATGCTGATAAATAGTCTTTTATATCCTGTGATGTGGAAGAATTGTTTGGTTTTACTCGCCAGCGGAGAATTATTATTGTCATTATTATTATTATTATTATTATTATTATTATTATTATTATTATTATTATTATTATTATTATTATTCAGAAGATGAACATAGTTCATATGGAACAAGCCCAAGGGGGCCATTGACTTGAAATTCAGGCTTCCGAAGAATATGGTGTTCACTTGAAAGAAGTAATAGAAGGTAATTAGAAATTTAAGAAAGAGAAAATCAGTTTTTTGGAAAGGAAAAATAAATTGATAAATAAATAGATAAAAAATTTAAGTAAATTATAAGATCATTAGAATGGTTGTAATCTTGAGTTACCCTCTGATGTAGAGGCCAGGTGCGAAGACCTACATTTTACGTGCAATTTTCAGGGTCTGTAGGGTAATACATTGTTTACCTTTGACCCCCTCCCCCACGTGATTCAGGTTCTAAGTCGTAAACCTTGCTTGCATATTTGCCTGACGAGTTAGGAAATGGAGGTCGAAATTAATGACTTTCACAAGGCCGAGTTCACGGTGGTTAAGGTCAGCGTAAATGATAGTTACCTGACGGCTAGGGTAAGATAATGATTGTGTGTGTGCTCCCGTCTTCTTTGTACAGGCATCGCCGAAGGTTAATCTCTGCTGTAAAAATGTTTTAAAGCTCATGCGAGTGTCTCGTTTGGGATACAACGGCTTTTATTCTTGTCATTAGAGTGGTTCTCGTAGGGAGGACGCTGGTAATATGAGCTATGCGGCGCTTGGCTTTTATCGTGTTTGTGGAAACAGTTATATGTATGTATATGTTTGTGTATATATTTATATATATTATATATATATATATATATATATATATATATATATATATATATATATATTATATATATATATATATATATATATATATATATATATATATATATATATTATATTATATTATTATATATATATGTATATATATTCATATATATACACACACACATATATATATATATATATATATATATATATATATATATATATATATATATATATATATATATATATAATATATATATATATATATATATATATATATATATATATATATATATATATATATATATATGTGTGTGTGTGTGTATGTATGTATGTATGTATAGAAGTACATAAATAAACAATTCCAATTCTGCTTTTGAAAATAGTCTGTTTAGTTCGTGTAGAGACCAAGGTCTCTTTCTGAATTTACAAAGTGAATTAGTTTCAGTTCGGAGTATTAAAAAAAATACTTCTAGATATTTTTAATTCTGCATTCATATTTATATTCCTACACACACTAGTGGTTAGGATGCATTGCTTTGAGATTCAAGCTTAGTGCATCCCAAACTTTTGGGGTGCCAGGTTATTTTGTAATGCGGAGGGCCTTCCTTCTCTTGGCGCACCTGTTTACGAATGAAAAGGGGTGTCACTTCCTTCTTTGTTACCTCAGCCTTTTAGACTGTTTTTTATTGCTTGTCTCTTATTGTTTAATGCATTTGAACGTTGTACTCTTGCAGCTGGCTCATCGATAAGTTTACGCTTATCGGGAATGAATAAATACTGAAGGGGTGTGTGTGTGCGTGCGTGCGTGCGTGCACGTGTGTGTGTGTGTGTGTTTTTGCATCCCTGATTCGCTGAACGTTTTGCCCTTTTGGAAGTCAGAATGATGCGTGAGTGAAGTCGATTCAGTGACATTTGGATATCTCCTGTTACGGCTGTAAATAACAGAGAGAGAGAGAGAGAGAGAGAGAGAGAGAGAGAGAGAGAGAGAGAGAGAGAGGGTTAGTAATAAAAGCTTTCGCGTGTTTACGATTGCTACTTGAAAGCGGAGAAAAAAAAATGCCTTCCTCTTGAATGGTGATAAAACCAAAATGGATTTCTGCATACCGTGAGAAGCGAGCCGATTAGGACGAATATTTAATAGCCGCTGACTGGTACTGTTATAAGTGAATTGCCCTGTCATTTTCGTGCCTTGGCACATGCTGTGCCCAAGGATGCGGTTCAGTGTATCGTTGCTGTTGGTGCTGCAGGCAAAATATATAGGTGTTTTCCTTCACACACATACTTGTTATTTTGCGTAATACTTGTTGGGCGGGTCGGTATAGTTCTCGGCTAGCACTCTGCTGGGCCAGCGTACGATTCTCCAGCCGGCCAATGAAGAATTAGAGGAGTTTATTTCTGGTGATAGAAATTCATTTCTCGCTGTAATGTGGTTCGGATTCCACAATAAGCTGTAGGTCCCGTTGCTAGGTAACCAATTGGTTCATAGCCACGTAAAATAAGTCTAATCTTTCGGGCCAGCCCTAGGAGAGCTGTTAATCAGCTCAGTGTTCTGGTTAAGCTAAGGTATACTTAACTTTGTGTAATACTGGTGGCACTGCCAGAAAGGCGCGAGTGTGCATTGGGTGCCGCATTATAATTTATATTGTAGGATATTGTCTGTTAACACACCTTCTGCATTTTGATTTTTATTAAATTCAGTAAACTTCTCGTAATTATTCCCACCTGATTAAATATTTACAACACTTGAAGACGCCCGGGTCAATAAGTTTCAGCATTCTTGAATAACATCGGTGAATAACTATGTTATATATATTCTTTACGCAAGAATGTTTTTGGTAGCATGCGTATAGACGTAGGTTGATAAGATAAAGAGTGATTGGCTGAATAACCTGAACACTACTGCCTTCATTGCAACTGTCATATTTTCCTCTTGCTAAATTTACAAGGGTCAATAATGACCACCTAGACTTACGATGAAGAGTCTCAATGTCGTTTGTAATAGTGAGACAGGTAGGGTGATGATAACCGATAGCGTTGATTTCGAGTTGGGATCTCTAATATGTCTTTGTTTGACGTCTTTGGGCTAATAAATTTATTAAATAATAATTAAATCTCTCTCTCTCTCTCTCTCTCTCTCTCTCTCTCTCTCTCTCTCTCCTTAACATTTCGACCTTTCATGGTGCGTCGGCTTGACAGCCGAGTCATATAACTGATGAATGAAATTAGATTATTTTTAAAACATTTTTGAAACGTCATGATAATGAGGTTTTTGGCTCCTTTGCTCTCGTGCGTGGACAGCATTTTTTTTTTTTTTTTTTTTTGAATATCGCTGCAAGGTGAGAGGGAATTGATGGAGGTGTGCCAAATTCTGGCTTCTCTTACGGAATTACTGATATTTTACTTATAAACGAGAAAAAAATGCGGCGAAGTTTCTTCGGCGCAGTCGAGTTTTCTTTACTGTGCATAATGCTGTATGAACCTTTCAGCCACGCCCAGATAATGGGCCTGTCCTGTAGCGTTGCCAGACGCACGATTTTGGTTAACTTTAACCTTGAATAAAATAAATAACTACTGAGGCTAGAGGGCTGCAATTTGCTATGTTTGATGATTGGAGGGTGGATGATCA
>NC_089744.1:77801016-77811016 GCF_040412425.1 Macrobrachium rosenbergii | reverse complement strand
TATATATATATATATATATTTATATATATATATACTGTACATATACATGTTATATATATGTATGTATATGTGTTTGTATATGTATATATCTATAGGGTGACTGTAAAATATTTCTGTTAAAACAGAATTCCATCTAATATCAGGAGCCCATAAAAACGCCAAAATGTAGAAAGTAAATGCTATATTTCAGAGACTGAACTGTCTCTCTCCTCAGGCAAAGTAGTGAATGAGAAAAAGTTACTGAAAAGCGGTATTTATACCAGAAGGTCCTTAGGTCAGCCGTTATGTCACTCCAGTCGACAATTTCTCTTTAATCTTCCTAATCGCTGGTCGGAGAAAGATTTTACCTGTAATATCTGAATCCCAGGATTCTCTTGAAAGGTTCATCTTGTTTCTTTGTTTAATCAAAGCTGATCCCACCATCTGGCTTTTGAACCGACATTTGCTGCTATATATATATATATATATATATATATATATATATATATATATATATATATATATATATATATATATATATATATATATATATTTATATATATATATATTACTAAAAGGATCCCATTCAAACTAGATAGTATCTAATGGAGTTTTTTATTCAGAAAAGGTTACAAGCTTTCTTGGACAAACAGTCCACATTATCAAGTATCCCTCCATTAGATACCATCCAATTTGAATGAGGTCCTTTTAGTAATTCTACTAATGCACAGAACAATTGTGTATGTGATAAAATTATATATATATATATATATATATATATATATATATATATATATATATATATATATATATTATATATATATATATATATATATATATATATATATATATATATATATATATATATATATATATGTATATAGTTTACAATTCCCTCATGGAATTAAGAAGTTACGAAAGCCGACAAGGGTGCGAATTGTACACATTTTCAGTCCCTTCAAAATACACTTGCTACGTATGTTAGTTCCGTGGCATCGCATTTCCTCCAGTTTCCGGTAACAGTAATGTATTGTAGCGTTGCCATTAGATCATAATTTGGGTATTGATTAGTCGTGGGGAGAATGGGAATAAATGGTGTTAGGTTACATAGCAGCAGATGTTGTGGGAATAAAGTTAGGGTATTCTGATTTGTTATGGCAAGGGGAGGAATATTTTCAAAATATGATGTATTATTATGCCCCTTTGTTTAAATTAGCTAAGAGAGAGAGAGAGAGAGAGAGAGAGAGAGAGAGAGAGTCTTATGAACGATTTAACCCTAGTGGGGTGAGGTTTTCTGTCGAGGCCTTCTCGTTATAATGTTGTGCGTTTTATCAGAGCAGTCTCTCTCTCTCTCTCTCTCTCTCTCTCTCTCTCTCTCTCTCTCTCTTTTTCGAACTGCGACCCACAACAGTCTCTTAACAACTGTGTAGCTAGGTCACTACTTAGTTCAACAGAGGCACACAGGATATGGTATAGAATGGGCTCGTCTGCCCCTTCTCGTCTCGATGGAGAGAGAGAGAGAGAGAAAGAAATTAAAACTGATTTTATCTTACAAAAGAAAAGAATTATAATGAAGTCTTTTAAGAGGAGGTATGAGACTTAATTTCGTGACCAGCCAAATCATTTCTTTTATTATCAGAACCATGAAGCAATTTGGCAAATAGTTGAATACTCACTTATCCAGCAGTTCCAACATTTCACGAATATCCATGTCCTCAATTCCTCATGACTTTACGGCATCGAAGTAATTACTTTATGACCAAAGCAAGTAAAGGCTAACTCTAACACAGACAGATGTGTTATTCATCCATATCGTTCGCGCTCTCCTTCCTGAGATTTTCCAACTACCCTTTTCCTGCCCGAGGAGGAATTTATTTAACTGGCGCCTGATTCTGGAAGAGGGTATTGTATTTGTAATGACGACGGGTATTGTTTTTCATTATCTTTTTTTATTTTGGCAACCGTCATGTGTTGAAAACACTCCGAAATATCTGTCTTGTTACGCTGACTCGTGCCTTTGTGAAACCCGGGTGAATTGTTTATTTCGTAAATATCCTCCTCTTTTTTCTCTTTTGCAATATTTTGCTCCCCGATTCTCTTTGAAGTGAAAGGTACCTTTGAAGAGGTTAGAGTTTACCGACGGCTTTTGTTTTAATTATTAATTATTATTATTATTATTATTATTATTATTATTATTTAGAAGGTGAACCCTATTCATATGGAACAAGCCCACAGGGGCCATTGGCGGCTTTAAATGCAAACTTCCAAAGAGTATGGTGTTCATCAGGAAGAAGTGAGAGGGGTTAAATGGAAATACAGAAAGAAGAGATCTTATATATTAGAAAAATAAAAATAAAATAATAAATAGATAAATAGATAGAAGTGTATTAAAATGCAAGGGGAATAGTATTAGGGTGGTAATGCATTGCATCTTCGCTTGAACTTCTTAAGTTCCAATTGCATGGCATCCTCTGGGAGGCAGTTCACCAGCCGAATTATGGCCATGTGCATAAAACCTGATCCGTGTTGTTTTTCCTGCGTACTGTAGTTTGGGATGCGGTAAAGTATAAGACAAACCCCCAAATATCGTAAATGAAGGATAAATCTGTAAAACAAACTAGCCCACTTTGTATGAGGAACCACAGTTGTGACCCCTAACCGTGGGCAGTATAAGTTAAGTATATCTTAGTTTAACCAGATCACTGAGCTGGTGACCTTAACAAACTGTCATTATTTAATTTCCCGCTCATGTTTGATTAACGGTAGGTATGACCTTTGAACCATTCTTTGTGGAGTTATCATGGTTTGGAAGTTCACGAAAGGCCTTTTTATTAAAACGTTGATAAGTTAGAGTGTTTATAATGTCTTGTTCCTCTATGTTTTTAAATTTATACTAGGATCTGTTTTTTAATGATAATGTTTTGTTCCTTTATGTTTTTAAATTTATATACTAGGGTCTGTTTTTTTATTGATTAAATTGCATTTGTTTTTCCTCATTGTTTTGAAGCCACTGGTAACGATGGTCAAAGACTGGCATGTGATTTTGTACCTGTTCAAAGGCTCGTTAACGGATATAAGTGTTCAAAAGGTATAAGTGGAGGATCAATTAAAAATAAGGAAAAGCTGAAGCCTCAATATTTTGCATAACTTTTTTGTGTTGTGTCAATTCAGTGTTTTTATAGGATAACTAAGCTTGCACTTCAGAAACCTTCACGTGCAAAATTTGAATGCTTTCCTTATTCCTTAAGGTAACTAACTTGCCTTCGTTGGTAAGGAATTTCAAACTAAAGATGGTCAAAAAAAAAAAAAAAAAAAAATGACGCGTATCACGCTTAAGAAAATATGATATCCTACCTACCTTTTTTAACGGAAGAGTCTAAGGGACAGCATGAAACCAGTGTCCCCATGAAAAATGAGACCCCAAGTATTGACGTGTTGCACTGCATCGCTGTGGCGTCCTGTGCGTGACACGGTTCCGTAAAAAAAGAACTTGTGCCGTGATGGCGGAATTTAGGACCGGGGAGAAGGGGGAGGGGGTTGTTGTGGGGCCTGTTGCGTATTTGGGCAGGGTACGTGGTTCTTACTATTTTGGGGGTATGGGAAAGTGGTCGCCACTATCGGTGTGATTAACGGTAGTACCTAGACCGTGGGTATGGCTTTATAAGGAAGTCAGTTTCGTCAGGGTACGTGCCCAGGTTATGTAGATCATTGAGATTGATGTTGACTTCTTTGAAGGTAGTTGCCCTCTGTTGATGGGGAAGAACGAAACTCACAAAAAAAGGAGTCCAGGTGTTAGATTTAAATTTTTTTTTCTTAAAGTTGCATGACTTTGGGATAATCGTCGTTTTTTATGACTTCCATTCGTCTCTCATGATGGTAAGTAAAGAATTTAGGCTATTTTTATTCATAATTACAAGCACTTTGAATCTCCCCCCCCACACTCTCTCTCTCTCTCTCTCTCTCTCTCTCTCTCTCTCTCTCTCTCTCTCTCTCTCTCACACACACACACACACACACACACACACACACACACACACACACACACACACTAAGACACCCAGTGGTATTACTGTTGTTAGTTTTTATATGGAATTTTGCTGGCCAAAGCAACGCAAATCTTATCAGGAAGGGAAAAAAATCTGGACTTTTTACCCACCACCGCCAGTTCATGGTTCATTCCAGAATTCCAATAACTTGTTAATTTGAAGAGGAATCTGTATCTCTCCTCTCTGGGTTAGACCTGCTCTCTCTCTCTCTCTCTCTCTCTCTCTCTCTCTCTCTCTCTCTCTCTCTCTCTCTCTCTCTCTCTCTCTCTCTCTCTCTCTCTCTCTCTCTCTCTCTCTCTCTCTCTCCTGGGTATCTAAGGCTTGGCTTATAAGGGCACTAATTATACCTCTCTGTTAGGATGATGACCTTTGCATATGTATAAAAAAACAGGTGTTTGCATACAAAAGTGTGCGTTTGACTTTGCAGTTTCATTGTCTCACTGTTGTTAGCAGAACAAATATAGAATCATTAGAGCTGCGAGCGTTTTTAACGGGCCAAAGGAAAAAATTAATGATGTTTTCAAAAACATGTCCCGCCTTCGAGATGTGTCCTTTTAAACATGTGCGTGTGTGTGTATGTGTGTTTTTGTGAAGTGAACATTGTGTGCAATTTAGACATGTTTTGAGTTATTCTCTGAATTGTCTGATTTTAATTTCACATATTTATGAATCGTTTTCATCGTATATAAGGAATGAATTATTTTAGTCTGTTAATTCTTGTGTTAATAGTCAGAAAAATTTTTAACCAAAGTTCCCCCCCCCCTTTCGTTTGGGGGCTCATTGAAGCCTTTACAATGATGATGATGAATTGATAATCATAGTGATGAAGATAATGATGATGAAGATAATGCTGATGATGATTTTCATCATATTACCGAGGTCGTAAGTCTCCTGGTGATTTCTCATAGCGTCGTTTCTTAGTAAGGAAGCTTCATTAATTTCATGCTAGAGAGAGTAATGAAATTCCTCCGAGTCTGAGTTTATTCCCGAGAGGAGGGGCTTTCTTTGGGAATGTTTTCGAACCGGGAGGTTTGGAAAAAATAAGAAAAAAAATGTCGAAATAAAAACTGTGTTGACGGTGATGGAAATGAAGGCTTTCCATTGCTTTCATCTCAGAGATCAAGTGGGAAAACTAATGGCTCTCTCTCTCTCTCTCTCTCTCTCTCTCTCTCGGATTATAGTACATAATAATAAATGCATTATTTTAATGTACAAGAACCTTATATAGTGGTGGAAGTTTAAATCTCTCTCTCTCTCTCTCTCTCTCTCTCTCTCTCTCTCTCTCTCTCTCTCTCTCTCTCTCTCTCTCTCTCTCTCTCTCTGCAATTAGAAATACTTGAGCCTTGTAAATCGAGTCTTTATCTTATCTCCCTGACCTTTATAGTTTTGTGGTTCCAGTTAATAGATAATTAACAGAAGGAAATGAAAGAGTTAGATCCTCTCTCTCTCTCTCTCTCTCTCTCTCTCTCTCTCTCTCTCTCTCTCTCTCTCTCTCTCTCTCTCTCTCGAAATTTTCTTATGGTTTTAAAATTACTTGGCACGGAAGTGAGAGATTTGGAATGGACAAGTTTGTGGTTTGAGGTTTCTCCTGTATTAAAGACTGATAGTTTTCCTGTTTTTTGGAATTGTATTTGAAATAGCGGTAGTTCCGTTTCTCCTCTCGTATGAAATATGAGAAATTCCTCTTCGCCCGACTTAGTGAGAGAACAGCAATCTGAAATATTGTGGTGTGTGATTTACTAAAATATTTCAGAGTGGAGAAACGACTGAAAAATTCTCTTCCTCAGAGAAATTCTTCCTGAAAGTGGGCCAATCTTCGTTTCCTCCTCTCCTTTTTCTTCCCTTTTTTTGTGTGTGCAAATGTTTGGAATAGGAAGACTGGATCGTATTGGGTTAAGAATTCATGGAAATCTTGGAACCTATTTTTTTTACAAATGGAAGTTTTTTTTTCTTTTTACTGAGGTTTTGAACTTGTTAAAGCCAGAGGACTGATTTTTTTACAAATGGAAGTTCTTTTCTTTTTACTGAGGATTTTTCGAAAGACTGGGTTTCGTAAAAGCCGATTGATCACTTTAGAAGAAACTTGAGTTTACGAAATATTTATGAGGACTTTGATTGCAGACATTTCGTAAGAAAAAGGATATTTTGGGGCGTCGTTAGTTTTCAAAGCTTTTGTAAAGCTGTAATACGAAATATAGATTTTAGGTTATGTTTGTATAAAAAAATTTTAATTCATTGGTTTTCTGGTATTTCAGAAATATCAGGTTTTGAAAATAACTTCAAGACTTACTGTACATAGTCGCTTACTCCTGTACTGGACGGATTTTTTAATGTTTAATGGTTTTCTGGCTTTTGAGAAATATCAGGTTCTGAATAGACTTTAAGACTTACATGATGTCTCTAATTCCTGTGCGGGATGGATTTTTTTAATGTTTTCAAGTTTAAAAAGTTTTTATCGTATCTTAATAGTCAGCATTTATTGGGTTTTAAATTCTTAGCGTTGGAGATGACTCTGACAGTCACCTGCCATCATGTAGCTTTCACCTGTTTTACATTTTGAAGGACCACCTCCCGAGGAACGAAATAGGAGGTTGGTGGTGAACTCGAGCCAGGCACAGAAAAATTGTTAAACCCAAAGGTATTTAATGTTTTTATAAAATATAGTTAGCTGTGATTTACTGCTGTTGTATACTTCTTATTCCTAAAGGCTGGTTCCTTTTTGAACAGTTTAGTTTCTATCAGTGTGTGTGTGCATGTGTGTGTGTACTATATATATATATATATATTTATATATATATATATATATATATATATATATATATATACATATATATATATATACATATATATATACATATATATATGCACACATATATATACACATATATATAGATAGATAGATAGATAGATACCTTTATATCATGTGTTTGAATGAGTCACTCTGTATCACTAAGATTGACCCCAATCTTATATTGGCAAATAATGGACGATCGTTATATTGTCTGTGTCATGTCTTGATCTTCCTAATTTTTCCTTAAGAAAAAGATCGACATTCTAATTGTTGGTACACCAAAGAGGATCCTTAGTGCATCCCAGAATTTCCTGGAATACACTTTACATGTCTCGGGATTCATTAACGTTACCGTTTTCGGTAACCTAATTAGCAGTTTTTCAGGGGCACGCATCAAACCCCCTCCCCCCGCAAAAAAAAGTTTCGCTCCCTGTGTTTTTTTCTTTTTTTTTTCTTCGTATAAGATGCCCTTTCTTACGTATTGGGGTACTGTAATCACTGCGTCTTCTAGCATTTTTTTTTTTTTTTTATAAAATCTTGTGGTACGGGAATAACACGAGTTCAAATAGATTGAGAGAGAATGGTTCAGAAGTACATGTCCTGAAAAGTTTAATTCGTGGAATTAATTGTAACCTCAGACGACTACTCACATAAGTAGAAGGGACTGTTTGTCTCATACACTTGTCAGTTGTGAAATAAACATTTTTTTTACATCATAAAGAAATTAATAACATGGTTTAATATTGGAACTGTAGGATGATTAATTTTTTGTAGGATTTATTGGATGGTTCCGTTGATGCTGGACTGAGAATGATCTCAGTTTTAGGCCTTAGGAGAAATTGTAAAATTTACTTGCTTCGATCAGGATCAAGTTTAATAGTTTGATTTTATATGTATTACACTAGCTGAACAACCCGGCATTGCCCGGGAAAACTCAGAATGACAGGAAAGTAAAGTGTGGTATGGTGTTGATTAAGCTGATGTTTTAAAGCAATGAATTCTAGACAGAATTACTAATCACAGGAAAGAAAAGCTTTTTCAATGATAGTACACACACTTTACATACAAGAATTCAAAGGAGATGCAGGGAAATTTTTTTAAGTGTGGTTGCAATTACAGTCACGTTACTCAGCCCGACACTGAGCGAGAAAGTGTGCGAACCTGCATTCCCAACAATCCACGTTTCACAGTAGTCCAAAAGTGTTATCCTATGGCAGGGTTTTTGCCGAGACCCGCGGTAAATAAAGTACCTAGGAGGTCGTGGGTAGGGTTTGAAACCTATTAGAAAACCTTCCTTGGGTCAATTGAGGGTCGTGTGAAAATTTCGTGTAGATCGGTCAAGCGGTTCGGATTTCTGTATAGCACAAGTTGACAAACATAGTTACATTCAATTATATATATATATATATATATATATATATATATATATATATATATATATATATATATATATATATATATATATGTGTATGTGTGTGTGTGTGTGTGTGTGTGTGTGTATGTGTATGCAATATATATATATATATATATATATATATATATATATATATATATATATATATATATATATATATATATACATATATATATATTATAAATACATATATATATATATATATATATATATATATATATATATATATATATACATATATATATATATATATATATATATATCAAATATATTTTCATATGCATTTTTTAGTTAACCACCGTCCTCGAACCAGCGACGGACGAGGAATCATTTTTAAAGAGAGGGTAAAGCAGTCCATCAACCCACCCGTAGTTTACGCTGTTGTGGAATCGGGGGAATCTCCTTCAGGTTTTGCAAGTTCCGAATTGATTGCTTCTGACGGAGTAATCGCAGGCGGTCTGCATCATCGTCGCCGGAGTCCTTTGAAGTCGCGGGTTTAGCTCGATACCTTCTCTCCTTTCATTTCCTGGCTTATTATTCTCTATCGTTTCTCGGTAATTAATCTTTTCATCCTCTCAACGTTCATTGTTTTAGTAGGTGGTACGTGTTCAGGGTTTTGAAGAGTCCCCAATGAATATATATATATATATATATATATATATATATATATATATATATATATATATATATATATATATATATATATATGTATGTATGTATGTATGTATGTATGTATGTATGTATGTATGTATGTATGTATGTATATGCAATGACTGTGTAAAAAAAA
Organism: Macrobrachium rosenbergii; assembly: GCF_040412425.1. NCBI lineage: Eukaryota > Metazoa > Arthropoda > Malacostraca > Decapoda > Palaemonidae > Macrobrachium > Macrobrachium rosenbergii. The sequence continues at coordinate 77,801,999 of NC_089744.1, read as the reverse complement.
ATCAGATTGGGTGTAGGTCCTGACCCGTTTCGGCTTTATTTCTAAGTTAGTGACTCGAAAATAGTCTAAACCGGCCAGAACCTACACCCAGTCTCTTGTTTTTCACCTGTGTGTGTGTGTGTGTATGTATATATGTGTATATATATATATACGAGTATATATTATATGTATGTATGTACACAATTTGTAATTATAAAAGGTTTGAGATTATTTTCAATTCCTTTACCAACGTTACTTCCTACTCTCTTTCAAGATTGCATTACTGGATAACGACCCACATATCATGTGTGAATGGCGATTCACGCTACATTGCCAGCAGAGATGAAATTTTTAGATTTTCTCTCTTCCCTTTCTGTTCCCTTCCAGTCCATAGAAGTTGACACGTTCTCTCCTCCTCCGTTGGAAACACGCACTTGGCTGTGCCTTTTGATGATCTGGGATAATTGTATTCCAAAGGAGGACTTGCGCATTGAATTCAGATGTTGTTGAGTTTCGGTCCTAAACGTGTTGTGGTTCTCGAAAACAGCGACGTGAATGCATAGAAAGAAATACATAAAACCAACATTTCTGCTAATCCCTCTGAAAACTTGTTTTTTTTCTTTTGAATACTTAGAAAAAAATACATAAAAACCAACATTTCTGCTAATCCCTTTGAACATTTCACTCCTGTTTTTTCCTGAAGGAAAAAGGAGAGAAGTTGAAAGAAACCTAAATAAAACTGGGCAAAAATATATTCCGGGAGAAGAGACGTGAGTTTAAAGAAAGAGAATAATGAGCGAAACCCTTTTTATTTTCTTGTTTAGGATTATAAGTGTGAGGGGAGGGGTGGGAGTTATGCGCAAATGGATGCATGTATGTGCATGCATCTTTTAAAAACAAACAAAGTGTTATGATGTCACTACTCAATTTAATCCCGAGAAAGAAGAGATTTTTATTCAAGAGAAAAAGGAAAAAAAATTGAGAGGACAAAATAATTTCTCGGA
>NC_089744.1:77761016-77793516 GCF_040412425.1 Macrobrachium rosenbergii | reverse complement strand
TCGCAACTTGTACCCGAAGTTGTCATGCTGCTAATTTTTATTCTTCCATGAAAACTGTCTCGCCAAATACCATTACTAATGATAAATGGTGCTGTTAGGGCTTTTGATTAATGTTTTTATCAGGAAAGCGAATGCGTTTTTTTTTTTTTTTTTTTTTTTTTCATTTTAGGTCGGATTTTAGTTTTCTGTAAAAGAAAACTATTGTGCCGGCTTTGTCTGTCTGCCCGCACTTTTCTGTGTCTGCATTTTTCTCTCCGCCCTCAGATCTTAAAAACTACTGAGGTTAGAGGGCTGCAAATTGGTATGTTGATCATCTACCCGCCAATCATCAAACATACCAAATTGCAGCCCTCTAGCCTCGGTAGTTTCTATTTTATTTAAGGTTAAAGTTATCCTTATCCATAATCCATAATCCAGTGTCATGGACCGCGGCTCATACAGGATTATACCGAGACCACCGAAAGATAGATCTATTTTCGATGGCCTTGATTATAGGCTGTAGCGGCTGTACAGAAGACTCAATTGCGCCGAGGAAACTTCGGCGCATTTTTTAATTGTCTTCTCTGTCTCCTCGTCATTATAACTACACAATACAGATGTGATTTTACCTTTATATTTTCCTATTAGTAATCAATATTGAGCTGGTATTTGAACACGGACTCGAGTGTTGCTGTATGAGTTGCCCTTATTATGATGACAAATTTTGAGAAGTCTGCTCTCATATCTTATCCTAAAACATATATATCAAACTTCTATCTTTTGTGTAGGTAATTTATATAGTTGATCCGTCTCTTCTTCTGGTCAGATACCTGACAGTTATGCTTGAAACATTTTTGTACTGTACACCATAAATTTCAAGCACACTCTCTCTCTCTCTCTCTCTCTCTCTCTCTCTCTCTCTCTCTCTCTCTCTCTCTCTCTGTTAGCGTGGATAAGATTCTTGTCCCTGAAGCCCTTTTTAAATCTTTGCAGATTCAATTTTAGTATTCCAACAAAAATCTCTCTCTCTCTCTCTCTCTCTCTCTCTCTCTCTCTCTCTCTCTCTCTCTCTCTCTCTCTCTGTCTCATACGGCCACACTAGCTGATTTGATTTCCCCGCCTATTGTGCGGCTTCATATAATAGCCAGGAGACGTTATTACGTTATTATTCAGCCCCGCACAGTGACAGGATCTGTGGAAAGAGTGCTGATCCGTCTTCCTGTTTCCTTTACGGGTAAATTTTTCTTTCGCTTCTTTGGGAGAAAACTGCCAGAATCAGTCGCATCAGAGCTTGCGCCATTAATGCACAGAACGTGTTGGAATGATTTCAGAATGTGGGACTGCATTCGAATGATTTCAGAATGTGGGACTGCGTTTGAATGATTTCAGAATGTGGGACTGCGTTTGAATGATTTCAGAATGTCGGACTGCATTCGAACGATTTCAGAATGTGGGACTGCATTCGAATGATTTTTGGCTGTGTGTGTGTGTGTATTTCCGTATTCTTGCTGGCGTGTGTGATGTATATGTATGTGTTGCAAGTTCCTCATCCCTTAAGACCTGCTGAGAGATATTGACGTATGGTGAACATGAATACGTATATCTATATACATATACTCATACATGCGCACATACTGGACATACAGACCGTAGCGGCTGTTGCCTTTTGTGGTTGCATGGTTTAAACATCTTTAACTGTAGAAAAAAAATATTAACGTATGTTGCGAGCAGAATTTTTCTTTATGCATTTTTGAATATTCGCAAAAGGTGAATGGACTATATGTTTTTTCAGGGTTTTTTAATTTGCAGCGTCCGTATTGTGTATATGTATTGATTGCATTATTGGTTTTATTTGCTTCGGACAAGCGTTTGAGTGTGTTTTGATCGTGATTAGTTTTACATGCAATTGATTCCTTCATTTAAATAAAAATAAGTCTTGAAAATCAGTTCGATTGCTGTAATATTTCGTAGGCTTCTGGTCTCGTGTATGTAAAGCTGAAATGGAAAATCTGTCAAGTTCATTATTTGAATTTGAGAAAAAAATGCTAATATCCACTTTTAGAAATTTTAAATACTGTAACATGGCCTTCTACTGTCGTGGATTTTGAGCTCCTTTGCATGGAGATACGCTCTCCGATATATCTGTATTTTCCCTACCTATTTTGAGCATTTTTCTGTTTATATACATGAACTGCTAATTTGTAAATGTGTAATCAACTCTCTTTGCATTTATTTTAATCTTTTTTTCATGCAGACGGCTTTAATCTTTGGAAATTACCTGTTAGGGTTCATGAACCGAGGTTCGTTTTCTATTTATTGACTAAGACTCGAAGTTGGTTTTAAATACTGCTATTCACCTTATTAGTGTAATATTATGAATATTTCGTCATTTGACACGATGTACTGCCACGGTAATTTTTATCGTTAGGGAAGATTAATTGCTTTCATATTTTATTAAGTAATTAGGACTCGCTCCTGTACTTAGGTGATACTTATCATTGTTTAAAAAGCCCCTTGAAGGGTTGTCATCCTCTACAGAGGTCTATACTAGCTCAGAAATCTCCTCATCCTGAAGACGTAACGTAATATCCTTTAGAATGGTACATGTCATAACAGTATTATATCCCATACAGCCACAACGGAAAAGGATTTCGACAAAAAACCCGTACCTGGCATTGTAGGCCGTCTTCATTATTTTAATTAGGGCCGATTTTATTCATTTTTAGTTTACTGAAAAGAAGGCTATCGCGCCGGCTTTGTCTGTCCGTCCGCACTTTTTCTGTCAGCCCTCAGATCTTAAAAACTACTGAGGTTAGAGGGCTGCAAATTGGTATGTTGATCATCCACCCTCCAATCATCAAAAGTACCAAATTGAGGCCCTCAAGCCTTAGTAGTTTTTATTTTTATTTAAGGTTAAAGTTAGTCATAATCATGCGTCTGGCAACGATATAGGCCAGGCCACCACCGTGGCGTGGTTAAAGTTTCATGGGCCTTGGCTCATACAGCATTAAACCGAGACCACCGAAAGGTAAATCTATTTTCGGTGGCCTTGATTATACGATGTACAGATTTTTTACTTGTTTTTGTACAGATCAGTATAGATGGTAACCACCAAAATCTGAGTTCTACCCTAGAAGAATGTTTGTCATTAGGGTGAATAACGCTACTTGAAAGGGATTGATGAATAACCAGCCAGATCTCGCCACTTGGGTGGTTTTAAGTGGCTGCATCATTTTCAACTAGGACCTCCTTGCGCACGCGCATGCGGTTTTTTATATATTTATTTTTTTTTTTTTTTTGTCTGGATCCCACATTAATTTATCTCGTCGTTCCCGATTTTGGAGCCGTTCCAGCTATCACTTCAGATTGATAATAATTAGGCGGTAATAAATGATGATGAGGTTTGGTCATCGGTGTTGATGTAATGGGCATCTTAAATGAATACGGTTATGATGTGAAACTGTCATTGTGGTTGTGATGTTATGGAACAAGTAGTTATTGAAATTTGTTGCAAGTTTGTATCCTCTCTCTCTCTCTCTCTCTCTCTCTCTCTCTCTCTCTCTCTCTCTCTCTCTCTCTCTACAGTATATATATATATATATATATATATATATATATATATATATATATATATATATATATATATATATATATATATATATATATATATATATATATATATAATCAGTATATATGATATATGTCGCATACACACACACACACACATATATATATATATATATATATATATATACTGTGTGTATATATATATATATATATATATATATATATATATATATATGTATACTGTGTGTATATATATATATATATATATATATATATATATATATATATATATATATATATCTATACATATATTTATATATATATATATATATATATATATATATATATATATATATATATATATATTTATATATATAATATAAATATACACAATCATACTATAAGTCTAATGCTTATTTTTAATGGGGCCAACTGTGGCCGAAGTGTCTTTGTACTCAGTCCACATATCGTCTGTTTATAAACACTGTTGATGGGGTTTAATGTACATCCTTGACTTCTTATCATTTTGCCCACTTGCCCTTGGCAGGATATTCCGTATTGAGAACACCTGATTTTGAGACTACATAAGCGCGCGCGCACGCGAGTTCATTTATACATAAATATATATGTATTTATGTAGGTATGTATGTATATATGTGTGTATATTTATATTATATATTTATATATTATATATATTATATACATATGTTATGTAAAAGGAGTTGGATTTAAAAGATAAGCAGATTTAGATAGAAACAGCTGGAAGAGGATCATTAGAAACAGCGACCCCGACTGGGGATTAAGGTGAGGAGAAGAAATATGCTGTGTGCGTTCATGTGTTAATAGGAAAACCATTAGGATACCATAACATCGTGCTATCGATTTTGAAAACGGGTAAGTCCTATTAGGATATAAATAACGATATCCTTTTCCGCAGGGGCACGAACCATTGCTCCACTAAGCGATGTATGTGTTAAATCGTAAAATTTCCCTCGAATGGACATTTATGATCTCTTATCATATGTCTGGCGTATTTTCGGCGAATCCCTCTTTGTTCTGTAGCAGCCCGATAGAATAAATGTCGAGATATCTCGGGTTAGTGAGCGGCGCAGATAAAAAGGTGACACTAACTGACAAGAGTGGTTCGTTCGGAGTGGTTAGAATCGCCTTCTGAATAAGCGAATGCTTTTGACGTCGGTTGTCTCGGCTGCTTGGGGAGAGATTAAGCCGGCCACAAAATCATTTGATCTCGGTGGAGTTTTGCAGTGCGGTGAGTTCATGGTGTGTCTGCATTAGCTCTCTCTCTCTCTCTCTCTCTCTCTCTCTCTCTCTCTCTCTCTCTCCGTGTACTTATTATGGAGGAAGGTGTCCTGATTTTGAACGGTTTGGAGTCTCTCTCTCTCTCTCTCTCTCTCTCTCTCTCTCTCTCTCTCTCTCTCTCTCTCTCTTTCTGTACTTATTATGAAGCAAGGCGTCTCCACGTTTGAACTGATTGAGTCTCTCTCTCTCTCTCTCTCTCTCTCTCTTTCTCTCTCTCTCTCTTACTTATTATGAAGCAAGGAGTCTCCACGTTTGAACTGAGTGAGTCTCTCTCTCTCTCTCTCTCTCTCTCTCTCTCTCTCTCTCTCTCTCTCTCTCTCTGTACTTATTATGGAGGAAGGTGTCCTGATTTTGAACGGTTTGGAGTCTCTCTCTCTCTCTCTCTCTCTCTCTCTCTCTCTCTCTCTCTGTACTGTACTTATTATGGAGCAAGGCGTCTCCACGTTTGAACTGCTTGGAGTCTCTCTCTCTCTCTCTCTCTCTCTCTCTCTCTCTCTCTCTCTCTCTCTCTCTCTCTCTCTCTCTTTGTACTTATTATGAGCAAGGCGTCTCCACGTTTGAACGGCTTGGAGTAATGAGGGTAAAACATGCACATTGGAAATTTTAATGGTCTTATTTTTTCTAATTTGAGTTCCTGTTGGGGTCTTCAGTAATTCTCTATTTTTTGGCAGTTTTTAATTAGCATAAAGATCAAAGAAAAAGGAGCCGCCTAATTAGCTGTTACTTCCCGAGGATATTGTGCCCCTACCGAATGCGAACTGTGTTGGTATTCGCTGGGTGTCGTTAATTGTTATTGACTATTAATTAGATTTAATGTTGAGATACATTCAGTTGTTGTTTCGTAAGTGACAGGACTGCCAGATGTAAAAGGCGTAATATATATATATATATATATATATATATATATATATATATATATATATATATATATATATATATATATATATATATATATATATATTACACCTTTTTACATCTGGCAGTTCAGATATATATATACTGGTTGTGTGTGTAATATATAATATATACGTATATATTTATATGTTTTTTTCTAGTTGCGGAAAAGAGTTACGTTTCTGTATGCTTGCAGGTTTATTATAAAATGACAGTCGTACCGGAAAATTTGTAAGTTTATTTTGCGAATGTTGACTTTCAGATAATTGTTTTTGCTATAAATGGGTCCGACATGGAAAACATTAAATTAAATTGCTCCATTAAAATATGCCAGTGGGTTTATTCTTTGAAGAGATTGCTATTGAACATCGGGAATCTGAGAACACCGGCAATAATAACATCCTTACAAAGTTCAGTCCTGGAGGAAAAATCTGAGAAAACCATCAGATGTATAATGTAACAATGTCTAATGAAGTTTATGTTCATTTAAGTCATCTGTATAACTGAGTTTGTTTCCATTTTTAGGTTTCTGTAAAAGAAAACTATTTGGCTGTCTGTCTGCACTTTTTCTGTCCGCCCTCAGATATTAAAAACTGCTGAGGCTAGAGGGCTGGAAATTGGGATGTTGATCATCCACCCTCCAATAATCAAACATAACAAATTGCAGCCCTCTAGCCTCAGTAGTTTTTATTTTATTTATGGTTAAAGTTAGCCATAATCATGCTTCTAGCAACGATATTAAACCACCGCCAGGCTGTTGTTAAAGTTCCATGGGCCGCGGCTCATACAGCATTATACCGAGACCACCGAAAGACAGATCTATTTTCGATGGCGTTGATTATACGCTGTAGCGGCTGTACAGAAAACTCAGTTGCGCCGAAGAACGTCGGTGCATTTTTTTACGTGCTGTCGCGCGCAACGAATCGTCCTTAACAACAAATCCGTCGCTTCATTTTGTGGTGCTTTGAATCTGACTGGAGTTCCGGACCTTTGAGACAAGTTTGTCGGCACTTTTATAGACCAGTCATAAATATCCTCATGACACATTACTTCATCGTCATAGCGTTTAATATCTCATCTGGTCACTTGTCCTTCGCTCGTGAGATTTGCCTCCTTGGCCAGGTGTTATAAACGGGATTCCCCCGCTTGGTATAGGGCATGTCAGTGCGATGGGATGGAATACTTGATGACAGTGATGATGATAACAGACTATTTTGGAGGTGAAGTGGTATATTTTCATTTTATTAGTATCGCTAAATGACTAAATAAGAGATGGTCGTTTGGAGTGGATGGGTATTACACTGAGGATTTATTTCCGTCTTCTTTTTCTCCTTCTTTGTCTCCTTCTTCTTTGTCTCCTTCTTCTTTTTCTCCTTCTTTCTCCTCTTCTTCTTTTTGCGGTTTCTGGTTTTGGGTTTGTGAGACGGAGTTGGCGTTACTGGGAAATTCAGATATTGTCGAGTACGTGCGTCAGATGGTTCTAAGTGGTTCTGACGTATGACGCAAGACCAGTATAACATTGTAATCGCAACAGTCTTGTAGCTTCACGCCGATGTCCAAAGGAATATGATGAATTTTGCAAATGAATGTTGAATAAATTAAATTGAAATGCTGAATTGTCTTTCTTGTTTCATCAAGAGAGAGAGAGAGAGAGAGAGAGATATTTTGAGGGCTCCATGAGGCCCAGATAATCGTGTCATCGTTGACTCTCTCTCTCTCTCTCTCTCTCTCTCTCTCTCTCTCTCTCTCACACACACACACACACACACACACACACACACACACACACACACACATATATATATATATATATATATATATATATATATATATATATATATATATATATATATATATATATAAATATATATTTATATATATGTATATATACATATACTGTATATATTTATATATATATGTATATATTATATATATAAATTATATATATAATATATATATATATATATATATATATATATATATATATATATATATATATATATATATATATATATATAAAATCTTCATCCAGTTAGTATAAAAGGGAAAAGTATAGCCCGATGCGCAATTAGATTTAAACATTGACCTTACAAATAGTTTCTCCCTCAAAACGTGTATAAAAGGGAAAAGTATAGCCCGATGCGCAATTAGATTTAAACATTGACCTTACAAATAATTTCTCCCTCAAAACGTATATTATCATTGAGCATAGGATTTGGCGATTTGGGAGTGGACCAATTACTGTTCCATGGCGTGTTATGGCTTGAAATGAATTTGATTGCTTTTTAATCTCCCAGGGTAGCCAGGCCAGTTAATTGTCTATTTTTAGATCGGCAATAATTTTTGCATAAACAAATCTGTAATTAGGTCTATATATATATAATTAGCGTTAATTGTTTTGCATGAAACGATTAAGGTGTTATGAGGTTCTTGCATACTTGCAGATTGGTTTTTATGTTGTAGATTTGTTCTGAAGAACTGTGTGACTGGAAGGCTTTTAAAAAGATGCTGTAAAATTGTCTTATAAAAAGTTTGCTTATTTGTCTCGTTTATATTATTATTATTATTATTATTATTTATTATTATTATTATTACTATTATTATTATTATTCAGAAGATGAAACCTACAGTATTCATATGGAAAAAGCCCACAGGGACCATTGACTTGAAATTCAAGCTTCCAAATGGTGTTCATTTGAAAGAAGTAACAGTAGGTATTATTATTATTATTATTATTATTATTATTATTATTATTATTATTATTATTATTTTATTTTTTTATTTTTTATTTTATTATTATTATTTTTTTTTTTGTCTATCACAGTTATTCTATTCGACTGGGTGGTTTTTATAGTGTGGCGTTCCGGGTTGCATCCTGCCTCCTTAGGAGTCCTTCACTTTTCTCACTATGTGCGCTGTTTCTATTAGCACACTTTTCTGCATGAGTCCTGGTACTACTTCGGCATCTAGTTTTTCCAGATTCCATTTCAGGGATCTTGGGATCGTGCCTAGTGTTCCCACGGTTATCGGTACAATTTCCACTGGCATAGTCCATATCCTTCTTATTTCGATTTTCAGGTCTTGATACTTATCAGTGTTTTCTCTTTCTTTCTCATCTACTGTGGTGTCCCATGGTATTGCGACATCAATGAGTGATACTTTCATCTTAAATTTGTCAATCAACTTCACGTTTGATCTATTGGCAAGCATCACCCTATCTGTTCTGATACCATAGTCCCAGAGGATCTTTGCTTGATCGTTTTCTATCACTCCCTCAGGTTGGTGTTCGTACCACTTATTAGTGCAAGATGGCTGGTGTTTCTTGCACAGGCTCCATCTATTGTTCTTTGGACATATCTGGTTCTTAGGGCCTGATCTTGTGCCGCTGTTAACATTCCTTCTTTGTCCTTTCGAGTAGTCGCCTCTGTAGCCATTGCCAGTTTCGACGCTGGCCAGTTCTTTTGTCTGTCTCATGTAGGCTACTGTCCGTGCATTGGTTTGTTGTACCATTCCTCTGTTCTGTTTTTCATTATTATTATTATTATTATTATTATTATTATTATTATTGTTCAGAAGATGAAACCTATACATATGGAACAAGCCTACCAAAGGGGCCACTGACTTGAAATTCAAGCTTTCAAAGAATATAGTGTTCATTAGGAAATAGGCATCAGTATTAGGCCGGTGTATAACGCATGATGATTTCTTTGCAAAGAGATAGGGTCATAGATCCATGTGCATAGTGAAGTTCATTATTTGAAGTTTTCTTTATGAAGGATCAGCGATAACATTTTTGTGCTTGAAAAAGTTATAAGTACTGTATTCGGGTTTATAAACAGAAAATCAGGAATGGCAAGCGTTTTATATTATTGTGAGTAGAAATGCTGACATTAAAAGATCTGGGCTAAGAACATTGAGAAGACTGTAAAGATGGTAGTCATACGTTTGTGTAATTTCACACGTCTGTGTTTGCTCTTAAGGCTTAATGTGAATTTATGTGTTGTAACTATTATTATTATTATTATTATTATTATTATTATTATTATTATTATTATTATTATTATTAAATTTTCTCATTCTTCACTGAATATAATTATGTTACGCGCTTCTGAATGATCTCCGCTTGTCTTTGAAGGGAAGTTTGGATGGTCCCTTATTCAAGTGAAGTATATAGGGGGGAGGATTTTTCAGACTTGACGAGAGTTCAAATACTCGTACTTGTCCTTAAATATCATATTTAGAGCACAATGTACTCAGTGTCAGGGTACGAGTGGATTTAGGTTAAAAAAAAGGGGGGGGGGCGCCGGGCGTTGGGTGGGTGAGTTGGGGCGCACTTGTTTATTTTCATAATTGTCTCAATTTCTCATACTTCGCCTGCCTCCACAGTGTCGGTAGGGAAAAATTTCGACTGAACATATTATATGGTCTGTCAAGAAAAAAATTGGATTGAACGTGTGGTCTGTGAATGAATTTACGTGGTCTGTCAGTGGTTATGTACGGTAGGCCTTACAGTTGAATATTAATATGTCTTGGGAAGTACCGTCAGTATTATCGTGAGCCAGAATAAGTCCACTTTGGTTTTCTGTAGGTGCTACTTGTGGTTTTCTGAGCAGTCTTTCGGGGTTTACGTAAGAATAAGCCGTCCTTTAGTGGAGTATTATTCTCGTATCGTCCCTAGTTTGTTGAACTGGCGTAAGCCATTTTTCCCTTATTCTGAAAAACTAGGCTTCAAAGATTTGGATCTTCTTCAGAGCTTCTAAGTAGCTCGTCCTTTGAGGAAATTTGGTTGGAAAATGTGACAGCGTAGACAGCTGAAATTTTGATATGTTATAGAGTATAAAAAAACCGAGACACTTTGATTTGAAGACTCAAAAAAACAAAAAAAATGGGATGCGTCAGTTCGTCAAAACAGGGACGATATGTACTGTAGAGGTAAGGCTTCTCACACTGTCCATCATATAAAGTTAAATCAAAGGCTTCTTGTAAGTGACTTTGTTCTTACTTCATGCTGAGTTTCACCTCAGCTGTCTTCAGGTTGCCGAGCACTTATTATTTTTATCATGGTATGGACATTGTCCTGGGAGAACCTCCTTAGAGCCTACATTATACAGAGCAAAGTTCATGAACTCTAGAGTCAAGCTCTTTTGTGATTCTTCGTGCCATCCACTTCCAGCATGAGGAATTCTCTGTATTTTTCCAGTTATATATATATATATATATATATATATATATATATATATATATATATATATATATATATATATATATATATATATATATATATATATATATACTATATGTATATATATATATATATATATATATATATATATATTATATAATATAATATTATATATGTATCAATTATATTTTACAAACATTTTACGCCTACAAGTACCTATCTCGAAAGTTAGTAGTAGTGTTTCAATGGATTTCTGTTACGGTCCGTACTCCCCTGGTAATCAGCGTGGAAGAGCAGGCTTTTTTCCAGATGAGTATCTGCTTTATATCATGTTTATTATGATGTTTAGTGAAGTGGTCTATGTAGCTTAGTGAATGATGAATAGACTCTTCTGAATTATTTGCGCTTTCTAGGAATCATTCCATGGTATTCCGATTGGGGGAAACATGAACTCCCTTTTCACTTCTGCCGAGCGTTTATATATTTTTCCATTGTTTTCCGGAGAGCTGGTTTTAAACGCTGAAGATATATATATATATATATTTATATATATATATATATATATATATATATATATATATATATCTTGGCTTTGCCGAGCACATACAGGAATGTAAATAACTTAAAACTTGAAATTTCTCCTCGGAAATCTTTTCTTCTGTTTCGTGTTTGCGCTGAATTCTCCTGCAAGAGGGGAAGCGCAAGCAGTGGAGTGGATCTTAATGCAATCACTTACTCGGTATTCTCAAGTGGGAGTAGTTAAGGTTTATCTTTTTACTCTTAATTGCGCTCTGCTGTGATTGCTTTCTCCCGCAGATGCTGCGCCTCTTCCTGCTTAGAATGCTGTTTCTTGTATTGTTGCTGTTCTGTCGAGATTAGAATATCTGAATTGCAGGTACTCTCGAATGGATGATGTATAGGCTCGTTACTGAAAGTTGCGTAGGCAAGTTTCTTCTTACGATGAAGCGTTATCGTTATTCTCTTCTTGATTGACGTTTTTACATTGAATCGTGACGTCAGATGTCATTTTCTACGAAAATTCGACTTCATTAAGATATACTATACTATCTGTTCTTGGGAAATTGTCTTCATTATGTATTTCATTTCTCTTATTAATAACGAAGAAATCTTTATAGATTTTCAATTCAGTTGGACGATACTGAGTATTGCCATAATTGCAGTGGTATATAAAATCCACAGTAATTTGATTATCTTACTTGTTATGAATTAAAGTAAGCTTTCGAGACCTGACTTAATTTACTCCCTTGCATTCAGTTTCTTGTTCGGATTATTGATTCAGTAAAAGTTAAGTTTTTGTCAGTTTTTTTGCCTTTTTGTTTTTTTTTGTTTTTTTGTGGAAGTGGTAGCTCCCGTTTTTGAACGTAAGGGAGGCTCTCTGAAGACGAGGTTAACACGACATGTTTGTCATTTAAGAAAACAAATTATTGTGAGTGTTTAAAAGTTTCAGTGAGTTTATTTTTTCTTAAAAAATGAATGAATGAAATATTCATGTAGTAATATTTATACGCAAAGAGTTTTAGTCAAGGTTAGCTGTTATCAGTGAAAATTGGTTGACTGTCTGCTGACATTGTATTTTGTATTTTGTATTTTCTACGGAATGGATGTATTGCATAATGCAATACAGCTATAGTTTTCAATTTCCCCTGGCAGAAAAAAAGACCTACTTTTTGAGTGACACTTAACACGCTTTTCCAATTTTTTTGTTATCCAAGCTTCAGTGGCAATGTGGGAACAATGGAAGACAGGTTACTGAAGTGCTTTTATGCATCCGGGATCCTTTTCAAGTATTGTTGTCTTACGCGAGGTTTTTGTTTATTCACGTGCCCTGTGTACAAGAGTTCTATTTCCATTTTGAGGGCAGGGATCAGGAACGTGATAACAGCGATGGATATATTTAATCGAGATTCCCTGCGTGCTTGGTTTGTTTGCGCTGTCAACGCAGGGTTGCATTGAGGAGAGCCACTTAACGTGTGGTGTTATTTATTCTTTAAATAACAAGTAAAAAATGCGCTGAAGAAACCGTTTCCTGTACAGCCGCTGCAGCGTACGATCAAGGCCACCGAAAATAGATCTATCTTTCGGTGGTCTCGGTATAATGCTGTATGAGCCGCGGCCCATGAATCTTTAACCACGGCCCGGTGGTTGCGTATCCTATATCGTTGCCAGAAGCACGATTATGGCTAACTTTAACCCTAAATAAAATAAAAACTACTGAGGCTAGAGAGCTGCAATTTGGTATGTTTGATGATTGAAGGGTAGTTTTTAAGATCTGAGGGCGGACAGAAAAAGTGCGGACGGACAGACAAAGCCGGCACCATGGTTTTCTTTTACAGAAAACTAAAAATGGGGAAATTTTAGAATAACAGGGGTACTGCTTACAGTGCGCTTTCCGTTTCACACTGTCGATTGTACTAAAGGTTCTCTGCAGCTCCCATAAGGCTGGCTTCCTCACCTTTTGGTCTGTAAACTCCTTTCCTGTTCAGCCTCTTTGATTTAGTCTTGATCCGATTTTTACCTTCTGTTCAAGAAAGGTTCCTGGGGCTAACCTGATGAGCCTAGAAATGTGTCCCAGCTGAGTCGTTAATGATAATGTTGAGGGTCCTTTCTGAGACGAGACTCTGAATTCAACCCATTCCTTAAACCCTCACCCACCCGAGACTCCACCCCAAAAACCTCCACTCGCCCACCCCAAACCCCACCCCAATAGCATTATCTGCCCCAGGGCACACGATTATAATTGAACCGTAATTTCTGTTATATTTCTAAATTTCGTAAGAGAACAATTACCTTGTGTCATTTATCAGGGAGTAGTTGATATCCCAGTGTGCGTGTGTTTTTGTTTGTGAAGTGGCAGATATTTCTCTCTAAATCCAGGCTTTTAAAAGCGTTACAGAACCAACCGTTCATCTGAGTATGCGTTCTCCATGCGCCTATCGTCTAATTCTTCCACGTCTGAATAAAGCAGGTTAGATGCGATGATCAGTAGCGAAAATTCCAGGTAATGGCGCTGGCGGTTAGTGAATAATTTAGCAGTTATTTTCCTAGTAACCCCCTCCAGTCTCTGTTCAGTACTCATCCCTCCTCCCCTATTGATTGAAGTGCTAACTCCCTTCCCCAGGAGACTCTGTCCCCATTTGTATCCCCCCCCCACTCCCTTTCCAGCTGTACAGGCATCAGTCGATCACAATTTTTGTGCATTGTTTGCTCATCCGCGTTCTTTTGTTATATGTACAGTGAAGAAATTAGCGTTCGCTTTTGTCGGGAATGTAGGTGGAGGAGGAGGAGGAGGAAGGAAGGTGTGTATGTTGACGTCAAAATGCTTTTTTTTTTATTATGCTGCGTATTTATATGCTGATTGTGTTTGTCCATGTCCTTTTCTGTTCTTGTTTGTGCTTTTGTGTCATCATGTACCGTGCAGTTGCATTTGCGCTTTTATTGTTGCAGTAAGCACTCAGTGTAGATATTTAATAAATACATAAGTGCATATATATATATATATATATATATATATATATATATATATATATATATATATATACATATACACACATGGAGAGAGAGGGGGGGGGTGTGCAGGGCATTGTCCTTTAACCGCATTGCATTCTTCTTATGTAAAATTAACGAGAATGTAATTTTTTTCCTTTTTGGGTTGCAGAGAATCTTTGTAAAGCTAAGCTGTTTTGTTTAAAAGTATAATAGACTGGGATTTTATTGTCAAATAGGGTTATACGTTTACGAGGAGAATTCCTCCCCCTAACTCGACAATTAATCCTTTGGTATGATGCATAAAAGCTAACCTTTGTTTGTGAGGTCTCTGAAAGGTTCGAGAAATGTACAGCGTATAAATTTTATTGATGAGTCCGCTTCACGACACAGAACAGAATGGAGGTCCTCACTTAATAGTCAGCAACAACAGCAAATACACGCTACTATATATATATATATATATATATATATATATATATATATATATATATATGTATATATATATATATATTGTATTTGTATGTTTATGTATGATTGTGTATCTATTTTTTTCAATTAGTGGTTCCAGAAATTGTTAGCCTTCCGGTTTTCAGCCAGTATTTTTCGGGATGAGGTTGTCAGACCCACGCCCTACCCTGCCTATGTTCAAGGGGCCTTATGTGCCAAGGACATCAGACTTAGACCAGGCCCAAAGTTGCTTTACTTTGTACTTGTTCAAAGTAACTGTTCATTATCTGTTCCATCTTTTTATTTTTATAATTTTCTATAATAATTTTTTAAACAACACTTTGAGTATGTCAGTGGTCAAGTGAGTTCCTAATACCTTTTCTGTATTTTACAGTAAAATCCAACGACAACGTTTGCTCTTTCGCCCGGGGAAGGTTGGGGCGGGGGTGCTGGGAATTCGGTGTTCATTACGCTGGCGCTAAATGTCTCTTTCCATTCTTCACTTGACAGGGCTCTTACGTTCCTTCACCCCGCTCCTTCAGATATTCTCTAGTATTCTCTTATCTCTCCTTTTACTCCTGATTCTCCACTGGTTAGTCTCCCAAGTATTGACTGTCGACCTCCTCCTTGCCTCTCTTAATCATTCACTCGACCTCTCATCTTTTGACTGCCGCTGATCTCCGCGACTCGTGCCTGAAATATGTATCAATTAAGAGCAAGCACTTCCCTGTTTCGCTCTATTGATTCGCTGCTGTATCATTGGTCAGCAAAAGTTTTTTCAGGCTGTGCGTTCGAGTTCTGGACTCATCGCCTCTCTCTCTCTCTCTTCTGGGAGTGGGTCAGTGATATGGTAGTGTCTCGTTTGATCGCAGTTCGGATGGAAGTCGCATTGAACTGTGGGGTGAATGTTTATAGCCGAGTGTTCGGATGCAGAGTGAAGTTTGACGAGGGGTACTCCTGTTGTTCATGGAAGTTGTATGTATGTATGTATGTATGTATGTATGTATGTATGCTGCCCTAAAATGGAACACTGCAGTATCTGCAAAATTTTCGAAATTGAGATATGCCACCTATCGTGCTCGAGAAACACTAATACACAAGTTACTGCAGTTTCAGAATGGTTCTTCAGTGCTTTCCGCGAGTAATTAGGGGGTCCCATTTGCAGTATCTGCAAAACCATTAGTAAGGCAAGGGAGTAACTACCATTTTTCGCAGTTTTGTTTTTTTCAGAGACTGCAGTCTTCCATTTTGGGCCAGTATGTATGTATGTATGTATGTATGTATTCTAGTAATTCCTGTAGGAGTTACCTGATAGAATAATTATCAC
The DNA here is from genome assembly GCF_040412425.1 of Macrobrachium rosenbergii. NCBI lineage: Eukaryota > Metazoa > Arthropoda > Malacostraca > Decapoda > Palaemonidae > Macrobrachium > Macrobrachium rosenbergii. The sequence goes on along the minus strand of NC_089744.1, from coordinate 77,777,293 downwards.
GTACACTTTTCGTGGAATGTTAATCACGGTGTTCCGAGCTACGATTTTATTTTGAATTCTCATCCCTTCCTTGTAGCAGAATCCGAAGTTAGGGTAGACATTTCATGCCACCTAGAAGAAGAATTCTATACTGGAATTTCCGTGATATCAGGGAAGCCAAATAACATTCGACCATAAGTCCGTTATCGTTCGCATGGCTGGTATTGCATGTTGATCTCTCTCTCTCTCTCTCTCTCTCTCTCTCTCTCTCTCTCTCTCTCTCTCTCTGAAAGAAGTGACGTAATAGGGAATTCAAAAAGACCAGAGGCTTGTGACGGGAATTTTACCAAATAAAAATATATATATAGATATTTTAAGTATACAAAGAAATAGACCAAAATTCAATTAAAGATTTAGTCGTGGTCAGTCAGAGATCTCAAAATAGGTTGAGAATTGCCTTCAAATCAAATCAATCAGGAATTTCAGATCAATATGAAATATCTTTAATATTGTGGTGAATTGGCCTGAAATGAATCGGGCAGTATTGTGGGGGGAAATACTTTGGGAATCTTCCTGAAACCATCCGGAAAATATTGTAGTGAAATGCCCTGAAATCGATCAGGTAACATTGTGGGGATTGCCATGAAATCAGTCAGAGAAATATTGTGGTGAATTACCCTGAAATCGATCATTCCGATGTATGCAGATAATGGCGAAATATTTTTCAAGGAATATTTACGTCTCGAAAGTTATTTCACCGTTGCAGACTGCTTATTCATCGTCTTTCCATCTAAGATTTGAGTGTTGGTTGTAGGGTAGAAATTGAAAAAATTTATACTTGAAAAATGTACATAATTAGAAGATTTTTTTATCAGCCCATTTTACCGTCTTCAACGGCAGTGGCTTTTTCCTCGGGATTTTGAGATCACTGACCATTTTTCCAGGTTTTCGAGTATCGTCCATTTCCGTTAATAGCCAGGTAATTTCCGCGTCGTTTTCTAATGGAAAAACTGCAGTCTCTTGGCTCATTCATTCCAGAAAAGACTTGATGTTTTCCTTGATGAATATGGTCGTTAAATATTGGTCGATGGTTTCACAAGATTTGAAAAGCCAGATTGGTGTGCATCTTGGCTTAGGTCCTACTTTAAAAAGGTTTTTATTTCTTTCTTGTGTATGTGGTTGAATAATCGTCTTTTCTCCACCTCTTATGTGTAGAGCTTACGTTATTCAGGTATTTAATGTTCTGGTGAAAGGGAAAGGAAAGTGTTCACGGTTTAGAAGAGGAAAGCCTCTCTCTCTCTCTCTCTCTCTCTCTCGGATGGCCTGATCCCTCGTACGTAGAGCAAATTGGAAGTCTCTCTCTCTCTCTCTCTCTCTCTCTCTCTCTCTCTCTCTCTCTCTCAAAAATCTGGATGGCCTGAAACCCCGTATGTAGAGCAAATTGGAAGTCTTAATTTTTCCAAACCTCCTCGAGTTCAACCCCAGTCGACCTCCTCCGACTCTTGAGTCATCGAAAAACGCCCATCTCTTCATCAGTGTCCCTTCGTTGATGCGAGAAGATTCGTCTTTATCTCCTTATGATGCTTTGCCAGCGAAATACGCCCGCCCGTTCCCATTGTTGGAATATCCGAAGTCGTCCCCCTGAAAGTATTCGTCTCTTTCGCGTTTTATACTGGTCTGTCACACTCGTATTTCCTGTCGCAAATAATCTCTCTCTCTCTCTCTCTCTCTCTCTCTCTCTCTCTCTCTCTCTCTTACTTCAACCGTGAATCATTATCCTTAGTTTCCTTTCGCCTGGTGGGTTTGAATCTCTCTCTCTCTCTCTCTCTCTCTCTCTCTGATATGTCACGTTGGGGAATAATTGTTTAAAATGCTAGATAAGATTCACAAAAAGTTAATGTGTCATTGTATGTATGTACAGTATTATATATATATATATATATATATATATATATATATATATATATATATATATATATATATATATATATATATATATAATGTGTTTGTGTACGTATGTGTTTATAAGTGGTAAAGTTGTTGGTGTTTTAGTGACCAGAACGTATTTTGCCTAGTTCTTCACCAAGAGGCTGCTATTGTTTTCTGGATGTCAGGCTGTAATGCTGTCCCAAAGCGCCTGCTCCTTTGGCATAATATTATTTACTTATTTGCAGCAATTTGTTTCTTCAATATTTGTAAGTTGAACGTCCTCTGCGCCGGCATATATAGCAAGCTGGCTTTTTGGTTGTTCCTTATCGCTGTTAATACCGCTTCTGTTGCTGCTGCTCTTAAATAATTTCGAGGTGAAATCTTTACTGTAACCTATTTTAGACTGTGGCTTTTAATTGTAACATCAATTAGCATTTTCTGGGACACTGACCTAAAATGGTTTTTAAGGGAAGGGAGATGCCACAGCGTCGTATCTTTCTTGTCATTCTCAGCCCTGAAGGAAGAGGAAGGGAAGATTAAATTTTAGAAGTCGGTTGAAATAGAAAACGTTTTATGAATCTTGGGAAGCATTGGTAGGGCGATACCCCAGGGGCTTGTTCAAGGAAAGATATTCACTGCTTTCAGCAATGAGTTTCTTATCCATTATCATTTTGTAAATGTTATGATGTTACCCGGTGGTTTTCAGAGATTTTCTAAGCAAAATATTGTGATTGCGCTAGCCAGTCAATTAAGGTTTAGTTAGCAGTAACTGTCAGTCAGTCAAGGTTCAGTTCGCAGGAACTGTCAGTCAATCAAGTTTCAGTTCGCTGTAACTCAGTCAGTCAAGGGTCAGTTCGCAGTTACTGTCAGCCAGTCAAGGTTCAGTTTGCAGTATCTATCAGCCAGTTAAGGTTCAGTTCGCAGGAACTGTCATTCATCAAGTTTCAGTTCGCTGTAACTCAGTCATTCAAGGGTCACTTCGCAGTTACTGTCAGCCAGGCAAGGTTCAGTTTGCAGTAACTGTCAGCCAGTCAAGGTTCAGTTCGCTGTAGCTCAGTCAGTCAAGGTTCAGTTTGCTGGAACTGTCGGTCAATCAAGTTTCAGTTCGCTGTAACTCAGTCAGTCAGGGTCAATTCGCAGTTACTGTCAGCCACTCAAGATTCAGTTTGCAGTAACTGTCAGCCAGTCAAGGTTCAGTTCGCAGGAATTGTTGGTCAATCAAGTTTCAGTTCGCTGTAGCTCAGTCAGTGAAGGTTCAGTTAGCTGGAACTGTCGGTCAATCAAGTTTCAGTTCGCTGTAACCCAGTCAGTCAAGGTTAAGTTCGCAGTTACTGTCAGCCAGTAAGGTTCAGTTTGCAGTTACTGTCAGCCAGTCAAGGTTCAGTTCGCAGGAACTGTCGGTCAATCAAGTTTCAGTTCGCTGTAGCTCAGTCAGTCAAGGTTCAGTTTGCTGGAACTGTAGGTCAATCAAGTTTCAGTTCGCTGTAACTTAGTCAGTCAAGGTTCAGTTTGTAGTTACTGTCAGGCAGTCAAGGTTCAGTTTGCAGTAACTGTCAGCCAGTCAAGGTTCAGTTCGCAGGGAATTGTTGGTCAATCAAGGTTCAGTTCGCAAGAACTGTCAGTCATCAAGTTTCAGTTCGCTGTAACTCAGTCAATCAACATTCAGTTCCCTACATTGGCTCCTCGTAACTCTTCCTAGACAGCAGCGAATGCCAGATATGTTTTCAGAGGGATTTGTGAAAATGGTTTGAAGATATTTGGCTCACGGGTAAGTTCATTCATCGTGGGGTTTTATGGACCGTGTCTTATGCAGGGGCGGGTCAGCCGGAAAATGTCCCCTCCCTCCGATTAGGTCGGCAGATAATGATGTCGATTCCAAAATCGAACGCATACCGTCGAATTTGTCGAAGCGCTGTCGTCGGATTATATCGGTCTTTGTCTGAAAGAGGGTTTCGTTCGGTTTTATGTATACGTTTCTTATTTGTATGTGTGTTTTATGCGTAGTTTTGTTTTCGATCGTGTAACTCGTGAGAAAATCTAATTAAACACTGTTTTCGTTTAATCTTGCTGTAGAAAATTGTTGCCATAGTTTTTAATATTATATATATATATATATATATATATATATATATATATATATATATATATATATTTTATATATATTGTATATAATTATATAAAAATATATATATATATATTATATATATAATATTTTTTATTGTTATATATATATATATATATATATCGTGTTTGTAGCGCAGCGTTATTAAAGGCGAGATCATATAAAACAGTATTTCATTTCCAATGCTGTTTGATGATTGCACAAAACGGTTTGTGATTTAGTTGACCGATTGCTGAGTTTTTGGAGTCATTTATTTTCTTCTTATGAGTCTTATGCCGGTTTGTTTTGATTCCTCTTGTAATTTCGTTATATTTCTTTTTATTATTATATATATATATATATATTTTTTTTTGTTATTGAGTGACTTGACAATTATTGTTGTATTCTTTCTTTGATATACACGCTTTGATGGTGGTAGTTTAAGTAGACTTCCAGAGTTTTATTTTATAAAAGAAAAAAATCTGCAGAAGATTTAAATTCTGAAATAGAAAAGCGGCAGGGACTAGATTCCAATGAAAATGGGTTAACCGATTACGCACCTGCAGAAAGACTTAAATGAGGAGGTCGTATGTAGCTTTCTACGGGGAAACATGGTAGGCCGTAGACTGAAGAGGGTATGTCTAGTAAACAGATGATTGGTGAAGAAGTCCGCAGTGGTGCAGATGTAAATATATATTTCTAAGATATATAGTCTTCTACACCAATGTATATTTCTTCACCATTATAGTGGCTCATGCTATGATGAGGTTTTTATGAAACAGGTGATCGGTGAAGAGAAATCCACAGTGGTGCAGATGTGAATATATATATTAGAAATATATAATTAAGAGCTGTCGAGCAGGTTTTCGAGAGCCCTCTGTATTATATATATTTCTAAAAAAAAAAAAATATATATATATATATATATATATATATATATATATTATATATATATATATATATATATATATATATATATATATATATATATATATATATTGACATCTACACCAATGTAGATTTCTTCACCATTTCAGTGACTCATGCTATGATGAGATTTTTATGAAACAGATGATTGGTGGAACAGCGACAGTAAATAACAGTTCCGAAAAACAACAGGGAAAGATTCTGCAATTGGGGTAATCTCAGTAGATTTTAAAGTAGAAGTGACACCAGCCAGTAAATTCTGCAGTAGAATTACTGGAAACAGTAAATATTAAAAGTAGAGGTACGGCAGGCAATAGATACTCTGAGAGTGGGTGACCTGATCTGATGCTGCTATCGATCAAGCATTAGTCTTTAATGTAATTTTTGATTGACAGCGTTGAATAATAGGTGATGGAGGTTCACAATAAGGATTAGAGCGTGGAATACATCGCTCTGGCAACTCACTGTAGAACGATGAAGCTCGGGTGATTGAAAATGTCCTAGATTACGGTGCAGAGACTGGAATATTTCGACCAAAACTCACAAATATTTGAAATAGCTCTGGGCAAAATTACACTAATCAGGTGGTGTAAAATCAAACGCTGATGGAGTTTCAGCCTATGGACCGATAGGAATTGAAAAATTAAAGATATTTAAAGTGAAAGTCTTCGGTCGAATTAAGAATTTATGCTTTGATGTACTCCTCCCCGGCTTAGTGCGCTTGTATTGGTTAGGTATATAGATGACGTTGCTACTTTCGCCTACGCAAAGGCGCACGTGCGTAAGTATAAACGTCAACGTACGCGTAAATGAACGCGCGCGCACGCGACTATGGAATAGCTTTTGATGATATATTCATGACTAAATGCGTTGGGAAGGACTCTGAAAACCACTATATGTAATAAATCTTTCCACTTTATCTACGGTATTGGTATAGATCCATGAGACTCTCTCTCTCTCTCTCTCTCTCTCTCTCTCTCTCTCTCTCCTTCCTTAAAGAGTGGGTTTATAAGCTCAGTATGGCTTTTCAGAGTGCTTTTATTATGTTAAATTTCCCTGAATTGAATTATTGGCGATCATAACATTCTATTTCGGTAGAAATTTCTTGCGAATCCAATTACCAGAGCATTTTTAATTTAGTGGATTCCTGCATATGCAAATAGGTTCCGTTTAATAGTATGTTCATAATTATTCGCGTACAAGCACACACACACACACACACACACACACACACATATATATATATATATATATATATATATATATATATATATATATATATATGCGCGTGTGTATGTGTGTGTATCATACAACACGCTAAGCCGTATTTTGTGTAAAGGGAGTGGCACCCTAAGAAAAACACCTCGGTGGTCACTGCCCAGATTATTCTTTAACTGTTGGATCGTTGTTAAATCCCTTGTGCAGAGAACTTCCGCATCAATAGCAGCTTCTCGTACCGACACAGAAGGCTCATCAACAACGCGTCAGATTCCCTCACGCGCAGTATCATTAACCTCTTCAAATTACACTTATTCGTGATTCCTAGATGATATGGCCCTTCCTCTCTAATACTACTGTGTGCATGTTTGTGTAATAAAACTGTATTTATGTACTTGTACTTGAATGGTTTTATACAAATTGCTTATTTTTTAATGTTTTTGTAAGACTGACTTTTGAAAGAAAAGCATTTGAGTGCGTGTGTGTGTGTTGAGTGAAGTGCTAAGATGTGCTTTGTTCGTGCTGTTTGTCTGAGAGAGAGAGAGAGAAGAGCTGATACAGCAAAATGATTTGGAGCAATAGTAGTTTTTATATCGATCCAAGAGTTCTATCATTTACGTGAGTGGTATTCCCCAAAACACGTACCCCGCCCTCAGCGATTCATTCTTTCAACATTGTGAGTTATATGCTCTTTTAGGTGTCCTGTTAAGTTATACATGACCTCCCTTTGAGCATATGAAGTCAAATGTCGATCGGAGTTGTTTGAAAAAGTGAAAGAGAAAGTGGTCCGCTGCCGATCATAGTAGATTGAATATTTTTGAGAAAAGTGGTATAAAAAAAAAAAAAAACAAAGTCTATCGAGGACACAGCCTCCATGTCTTTCATAATAAACTCTGTAGAAGATGAGGCCATTTCGGTAAATTGTGGGCCACTGTGTGTCTCCCGAGACTTTGCTTAAGCACATCTTTATGCGCATGTGTTGTGTTTGCCATATGGCCAGCTTTGGTGCCGATATTGGAATGAGCTTTTAAGCATCAGAATAACTTAGATGATTTCCTCTTTCTTAGCCTCATTTTAGTTTTCTGTAAAAGAAAACTATTGTGCCGGCTTTGTCTGTTAGTCCGCACTTTTTTCTGTCCGCACTTTTTCTGTCCGCCCTCAGAGCTTAAAAACTGGTGAGGCTCGAGGGATGCAAATTGGTATGTTGATCATCCACCCTCCAATCATCAAACATACCAAATTGTAGTCCTCTACCCCAAGTAGTTCTTATTTTATTTAAGGTTAAAGTTAGCCATAATCGTCCGTCTGGTAACGCTATAGTACAGGCCACCACTGCCGGCTGAGAGTTTTATCGGCCATGGCTGAAAGTTTCACACATCATTATAAGCTGTACAGAAAACTCGATTGCGCCTAAGAAACTTCGGCGCATTATTTACTTGTTAATTTTTGTCTTGTGTTTATTTTAGCGTCATTGCTGCTGTGTTGTGGTTTTGACAGTAACCCAAATGTCTACTCTGAGTAAGCTATGTGAAAACGAGCGTCGCCAGTGGAGTGGCTATCGATGCATGGTAGGTAATGTGTTATTGAATATTGTATATGGGATTTGTGTTTGCTGTAGAAGGAGGAAAAGGAAGGTAAATAAGACCATTCCTCTTCCGTTCATACGCATACATGCGCTTCTTTTTTATTACAGTAAATTCACAAAAGTAAATGCCCTTTTGTGGAGCAGTCATGAAGCGGACAGAAAAAGAGAGGGCGGGGTTACGCTATAGGGTGTGTCCACACTACAGTAAGGCGCGTCATAAGTTCCTCTTTGGACGGGTTGGTATCGTTCTCGGATAGCACACTGCTGGGCCCACGTTCGATTCTCCGACCGGCCAATGAAGAATTAGAGGAGTTTATTTCTGGTGATAGAAATGCATTTCTCGTTATAATGTGGTTCGGATGCCACAATAAGCTGTAGGTCCCGTTGCTAGGTAACCAATTGGTTCTTAGCCACGTAAAATAAGTCTAATCCTTCAGGCCAGCCCTAGGAGAGCTGTTAATCAGCTCAGTGGTCCGGTTAAACTAAGGTATACTTAAGACACGTCGTAAACACACGTTTGCAACTTACCGCATACATACCACAGATAGGTTGAAAACAAAGTCAGCGACGGTAAGTCGAGAATGACTCTAAGGAAGGTGTTAGATGATCGTATGAAGCGCTGGCTATCTTCTTCTTCTTCTTTTAGCGCTGGCTATAACTACCAGTAAGTCGTTGACTTGTAGTCAACCTGTTACGTGTGTGCGATAAGTTATCGATGTGTTTATGACACGCTTTACTGCTTTGTGGACGCACCCTTATAGGAGTTAGGGAAAGCGTTCATGCGAATGTCGTTTGTAAAGTTCTTTTTTTTTCCAATATCTGTGTTATTATCATATTATTAATTTTTTTTTTTTTGGGGTTGGGGTTGGGTTGTCTATCTCAGTCATCCAATTCGACTGGGTGGTATTTATAGTGTGGGGTTCCGGGTTGCATCCTGCCTCCTTTGGGGTCCATCACTTTTCTCACTGTATGCACTGTTTCTCATAGCACGCTCTTCTGCATGAGTCCTGGAGCTGATTCGGCATCTATTATTATTATTATTATTATTATTATTATTATTATTATTATTATTATTATTATTATTATTATTATTATTATTATTATTATTATTATTATTATTATTATTAGCAATACTTTGTTGAAATTCGTTCACTGCGAGAGTTCCAAATCTCGGAATGATTTCATTCAGTGACGAGAGGAGGAAAAGGAGGAAGAAATCCTACTACAATCTTCTTCCATAGAGTCCTTCATCACCTTAGGGAGACGACCCCATCAACTTCCCGAATTTTTTTAATGGAATTGAGCTAAATGTGGCCCTGTGTCCGTCTGGGCTGAAAAAATGGGAGGAGAAAATTCGTCTTTTCCTTCGCTGAGGCCATAAAAAAGGCAAATGAGAGCCCTGAAGGACTTTCCCAGAAGGGTACTGTAATAGATTCATGTAGGCTAAATTTGCTCGTGTTGGTAAAGATCAGAAGTTAAACAAACATAAAAGGTGAGTGGACGCACACGAGAATGTTATTATACCTGATGTGTCTGTGTTTCGTTCTTAAGCTTGGCTTAATATTTTATTTTAATATTGTTATCCCGTATTTAAAAGTGCCTCAAATAACGAAGCAAGCTTGCGCAGAATAATATGCCTGTACGTGAAAAATAAAATGCACATGAAAATACTAATTGTAACGAAGAAATTAACCTTGGTGTGTATGCACATAACAGTAGCTGAGAAATTTAATGCCTTAGAGGCAAAGCAACAAAACCTAACTTACTGTGAATTTACTGTAATATAAGAAGAGCAACCTGTGGGTCATTTCGATAGAGTATTTCGCCACTGGTCAGTTTACCATTAACGATCCATAAACAGCCAAGCACTAATGTAACCCCCCCTTTTTTTTTTTTAACTTCAAGTACCAGGTGCGCTATAGAAGTGCGTATGGTCACTACAGCAAAGGTATCGATCGATAGGTCATAATTTCTGGACCTCCCCCGCTTTTAACGTAGGTTGTTATTGATCGAATAGCGATAGGGGATTATTAGCCTCTGCACGTGTTGGCCAATTTTTGTAGTGCGTCTTTGTATACATTTGTTTCATATATTTTTTTCTATGTGGATGTGGCGTGTAATTTCCCATATGGCTTTTTCATTAGGCATTTGTCAAGTACTTCTCACAGCTAGCCCGGAGTGTAGGGTTGTGGGTGATTCCAGTAGTTAGTAGGTAGTGCTGCAGGTCTCCTGGGATGAGGCTGCAGTCCCCATGCCACTCTCCTTTCTGGCTGCGACTGACGACAGTCACCTAACTGTTGGTCAACTGGGGTAAAATGGCTTTTCTAGAAACGACCGTAAGTCGTAACATGACCGGTTCAGGATCGACTAGTGGAATTATGCTGGTTAGGAAAGGCGTGAGCTTTGCACCTGGTAGTAAGTCGACCTTGAGGCTTGCAGTCAGGGAAGTGGAGGACATGGGGTTAGCATCCCCATCCCAAAAGACTTTCTGTTAGCCATCAGCATGGTAACTAGTGGCAGCCGATCCAGGACCTAATGAATTCTGTGGGATGTATACACATGACAGAGAGTTGCACGATTTAATCAGACAGTTTTAATGCCAGTCTGTACATGTTAGAAAAAAATTTCTCTCGTTAAGAATTGAGAATAAATAGAAAAACTGAAATATGTCATTATTGCATCTATCAATAATAAATACTCGGTAACCGTTACCGCTTTCATTGTTGTCATTGCCAGTATTTGGAGAACCATGTCATGCGAACGCAATCATTGACGAAGCAGGATAACGTTGGGAGATAGTGACATGGTTGAGTGAGAATCCCATGGATCTGTCGTGAATTACAGCCCCCTCCCTTCTGATGGCTATTGGTCTATTTTGTCTTGTTCTGTGGGACCATAGACTAGTACCGTCTCAGGCATTACCTGTGTTGCTTACAAGAGCAGTTTTCTTGCAAAGGAAAATTACGGGTCTTTGTTCAACTTCCAGATGTTGTGTTGTGGGAGATTGTCCAGCAGTTCGAAAGGGGCCTTTTAGGCAAAGCTATTTTATAAACTACAAACTATAGTTTATAAAGACATATATTCATATATTTCTTTGTCGAATGTATTTTAGTGGGTCATCTTCGCGTCAGGGAGAGAAATAATAATAAAAAAGTCACAAAATGCATGATTAAAATAAAAATATGAACATTAGATAACACCAAGAGTTAGAGAGAGAGAGAGAGAGAGAGAGAGAGAGAGAGAGAGAGAGAGAGAGAGAGAGAGATTTCCAAACTAGGCCAGTGCAAAAGTCCATGGAGCCTTTTGAAGTGTCAAGCAAAAGAAAGTTGGAGTTTGAAAGGTGAGAGTCGATTCCTGTTTCAGGAATACCGCTATAAAGAATTTACGACAGATAGCCTACAGGGATTAGAAAAAGAGAAAATTGCCCTGAAGCAAGCAAGCAAGCAAGCAAGCAAGCAAGCAAGCACGCACACACACACACACACACACACACACACACACACACACACACACACACACACACACACACACAAAGCTAAACAAAATAAGTACCTATCTTATTTACTCTCCACCAACAAAATCAGTAAAAAGCTTTCTATAAAAAAGTGTGAATATTTATAGAGAATGAGAAATTCACTTCTATGCGGTTTCATGATTGGTACACAAATGTGCTCTTGCGTGTTTGAAATCCGTAGATTCTTGAAATAGCAAGTTCCTGTCTAATCCTTTTATGTAAATTTAACCCAGTGATTAACTTGTAAGTTCACAAACATTCTAACGCAGATGCGCGCATAGTTTCTTCTTCGACGGGGCATACCTTTATTATTAGCCCATCTATTATGTTAACATATTGTTACAATTATTAACATACATACTTACGTCACAAAGGAGCGTGTAGCGTTCAAACCTGCGAAACAACTTCTCATTAATAAATAGCACCTTAATGATATATAATTATCCAAGTATCCTAATTAGTGCGAGGCAGAAATATCCCGTGAGAATGGGGCATTCGTTATCTAGGTTGAAAAGCCCTTTGTAATGGCGGAAATAATTGCTTCAGGCAATAACAAACGACAACAACAAATGGATCTCATTTCGCAGTAATAGATGTTTTTCCTTTTTTTTTTTTTAAATGCCAGGTTACTTGCACATCCTGGAGGAGGTATAACTAGTGACAGTAGGGTGCATGTGTTATCGTAGGGGCTCTCATTCTCATCCCCTTCTTTTTTTCAGTTTTTCATCAGCCTATATAATGGTTTGATTTCATATTATGTTTGTTATTTCTCTGGAAGGCAGTTGAATACCGTTCTGCCTCTGTGCTTGTACTTGTAAAACTGGCTTAGAGCACAAGAGTAATACATGTACTTGAAATACTCTTACATACATTTATACACATTGTGCGTATGTGTATATATATATACACGCATATATATATATATATATATATATATATATATATATATATATATATATATATATATATTATTTCTGACTCACATCAGGACCAAACCTCGGTCTTTCATCAGCACAGATCACTTTAAAGACCAGGGTTCGGTCCTGGTATGAATAAGAAATTTATTTCTGTGAAACGCGTTCTAATTTGTTCATTTCCGTGTGTATACATATATATATATATATATATATATATATATATATATATATATATATATATATATATATATATACATTATATGTGTGTGTGTTTGTTTGTTTATGTTGTAGTCTTGTGTATTTGGTGCACCGAGCAAATTTACGTGTCCTCATTGATGCAATTACCCAAAATTTGGAGCCATGCATATGATTGTCTTGCTTTCTGAGGGATAGAATTATGCGCAGGTCGGGAGATTGAGTAGACGATAAATTGGTTAGTAGAGAGAGAGAGAGAGAGAGAGAGAGAGAGAGAGAGAGAGAGAGAGGTGGATGGTGCGAGCGACGGAATGGTAGGTGGAGTTGGGCGTGTGTGAAAATGATCCTTGGTACCTCCTCCCCTCCCTCCTCCGCCCCGTCCCCCCGTGGAACACCCCCCCCCCCGGGAGACTGTAGGTTGTGGGTGGCGATATTCATTCCCTGATTATGTGCTCTAATCGTTCCATTTGCCACACCCTTCTCGTCTACCTTTCGCCTTCCTTCACTCCCATCTTTAGGACAGAGCCCTCTTAGAAGCCCAATATTTTTTTTTTTAATGCTGTGCGGGGCGATTAATATTTTATTTTCTCTTATAGTTCTTTTGAGGGGGAAAATACTTATTTTGGAATGAAAGTGTGCTTTTAACCGAAATGCTTATTATTCCATTCAGGGTGTCCCTCAAGATTTGTTTTACTTTATATAAGCTGTGTACGTACAACTGTGTGTATTCTGAAATAGCGAGTGTAAAAGTCTCTTCGCAAGCTCAGTTAATACTTTGAAGAGAGAGAGAGAGAGAGAGAGAGAGAGAGAGAGAGAGAGAGAGAGAGTTTTATATATTCATTTAGATCCTTTTAAAAAACGTAGTAAAATTCGATTTGCTCTCACGGTATGAGAGCCTCATTAATTAATTCCTTATGATTGACAATGTCTAACACTGAATCGAAATATTTTTATTCCCGCAGCGCTGCTCACGAAAAATAATTTGAAGTTATTCGTTTCTAGCATAGAAAGATATTTTTTCATTAAACATATCTAGATTTTAATAACACAAGCAGTCCTAGTTAGGCTGTAATATGCAGACACTTCTAGTTGAAACTCCCATTTGTATGGTAGGAAATTTCTCAGTAATATTTCAGTGGAAAAATTATAATTTTTTAAAGACTTAATATGCGTGGGTACATTATGTTTTTTGAGCTACCAGAATGGCATGAAAAAATCTATGATGTTTTTGTACTCCAAATGAATTGTATGGAAGCACTCAGTAACTTTTATAGCCTCCAATTTCCTGTCTTAAGTATATAAGTGTAAAATTCCATCTTGATTTATTAATTTTGTAGGTTCCCATCTTACGTAAGCTTTCTTTTAACATAGGTACATTTTCATCACGGTAGTAGAAGTATCTAAAATACTGTTCTCATGCAGCCTGAATTGTTATAACGAGTTGTGACATAGTACACATACATTGTTTCTGTTGCGGGGGAGCCGGAGGCATTTTCGTTGTAGAGTTGATTGCATGTTCCGTTTTGCGATTTGCTTGTCCTAGGCAGCGGTGAAATCCATTTCCATTTGGTTCTTCAATATTTATAATAGTTTGGGTTTTGTTTCCGTTTCTCTTTCTGGCTTTATTTTATCAGTTTGGGATGATTAGATGTTTTATTTGTGTTTATATGTATTTTTGGCATTTTATTTTACTACTGAGCCCCCTCTCTCTCTCTCTCTCTCTCTCTCTCTCTCTCTCTCTCTCTCTCTCTCTCTCTCTCTCTCTCTCGTTGATTCACCAACATTTATTGTTTCTCTCTCTCTCTCTCTCTCTCTCTCTCTCTCTCTCTCTCTCTCTCTCTCTCTCTCTCTCTCTCTCTCTCTCGTTGATTCACCAACATTTATTGTCTCTCTCTCTCTCTCTCTCTCTCTCTCTCTCTCTCTCTCTCTCTCTCTCTCTCTCTCTCTCTCTCGTTGATTCACCAACATTTATTGTTTATTGCCTCTCTCTCTCTCTCTCTCTCTCTCTCTCTCTCTCTCTCTCTCTCTCTCTCTCTCTCTCTCTCTCTCTCTCTCACTAACATTTATTGTTTATTGCTCTTCCATCGTAATGACATCGGAGACCATTACAGCTACGTTGCTCTTGTCGTGGAATTTTTTCTTTACGTGGTCAGCGAGGGAGAAAGAGAGAGAGAGAGAGAGAGAGAGAGAGAGAGAGAGAGAGAGAGAGAGAGGAATTTGCGTTAATATGGTTATTTGGGATTCCTCTTACATAGTTCTCTGCACATGTGAGGCTTCCCCGTGGAAGTGAGACGCCAGTGTACACTTCACCTTTCGTTCCCAAGTCTGATATTCAAGAGATACCAGAGCCCTTCTGTCTTGTCTTATCTTTTCTTCTTTATCATGCCCTTTTTTCTCTCTCTTACACTTTTCCTCGTTCTTTATTTCCGGGTTTTGCTGTTCTGCGTTTATCTGAACGTCCTTGAAAGGGGTGAGAAAATTGTTGCAATTTGACGAGTAGGTAAATTGGTTTGAGTGAGGATGCTGTTGTGAATGATAGATTTTTGGAAATTTCTGGTAAGGTAAATTGATAAAAATAAATTGTTGGAAGTTTCTGGTAAGGTAAATTGATAAAGCTTAGAGTATTGGAAATTTCTGCTAAGGTAAATTTGAAAAATAAATTGTTAGAAATTTCTGGTAGGATAAATTGATAAAGCTAGATTGTTGGAAATTTATGGTAAGGTAAATTGATCTAGATATATTGTTGGTAATAAATTGTTGGAAATTTCTGGTAAGGTAAATTGGTAAAGATAGATTGTTGGAAATTTCTCGTAAGGTAAATTGATAAAGATAGATTATTGAAAATTTGTAGTAAGGCAAATTGATAGTTAGATTGTTGGAAATTTATGGCAAGGTAAACTGATAGATAGATTGTTTTAAATTTCTCGTATGGTAAATTGATAAAGCTAGATTGTAGGAAATATCTGGTAAGGTAAATTGATCTAGATATATTGTTGGAAATTTCTTCTAAGGTAAATTGATAAAGATGGATTGTTGGAAATTTATGATAAGGTAAATTGATTTAGGTGAAAAAGTTATTATAAAAGTGAATTGTCATCATAAAGATGAATTTTAAATGAAGCTTTGTGCATTAAAAACTTAAGTTACCTAAAAAGCACAAAACTCTGCCATTGCAATACATAAGATAATGAAAATAAAAACGATGTAAGCTCTCTTCTGATTGTAACTAACTCATCAAAATTCAGCCGACCGAGAGAACACTTCTATTATGCTCTATAAATGATCTGGCTTCCAAATAAATCATAATATTTGATGAGATTGATCGACAGGGAATCTGCTGGATATAGCATTTTGGACCTTGTGGCAAAGTGACTGAATGGGAGGGAATTACGGGGGGGAGGTCTGGATATCCCATCCCACTGCCATACTATCATGGAAATGACACTCCCATTCGCCGGCGGCGTGACAGTAAATGAGGCATTTCATAAATATGCTGTATAACGAACACTTATCGAAGGAATTGGGCAGCGGTGTAATATTGGCCGCTGCGCGAATGTGATTTAGTCATGCTTTGTCTTTTGCGTGAAAGCCGGAAATTAGTATTTGTTATTTCAGATTTTTTTTATTGTTGAAGTGTTTGATTGTGCTTGAGTTTTTTTATGTATTTCGCAATTATTGTTGTATACGTGTATTATTTTTCGAAGAGTTTTCAAATAACGAGGTAAGGTGAGTTGCGTGAACATCACCAGAGAGAGAGAGAGAGAGAGAGAGAGAGAGAGAGAGAGAGAGAGAGAGAGAGAGAGAGCCTTGTACAACATCGGTGGCCGATGTAAAACACCCCGTTTGAAAGAAGTGCTTTAGTTTAAGCCCCAGTTACTCTCCCAACTGAAGGACGGGGCGTTACGCGTTGCG
>NC_089744.1:77746016-77758516 GCF_040412425.1 Macrobrachium rosenbergii | reverse complement strand
GGCGTGTTTCGTCCATGGGATGTTTGGTATAATTCAAGATTTATAACCTCTCTCTCTCTCTCTCTCTCTCTCTCTCCATTATTATTATTATTTTGCCTTATTATTTTACCGTCTTGGCTCTCTACCGTCGCTAGAATGGTGTGATGCAATTTAGGATTTATAATTCTCTCTCTCTCTCTCTCTCTCTCTCTCTCTCTCTCTCTCTCTCTCTCTCTGAAGAAAGGTTATTTCGTAGGTGCGTCTTTCACCGTGAGTTAGGGAGGCATCTGGGACCCCTGTGGCTATGAGGACTGAATATCGAAGACTGATCGTAGTGTGTCAGCATTACCTGCCTCTTGTCTTCTCACCTTTCTCTCTCTCTTTCTCTTCATTTTAGTGTTCGGTAAAAGAAAACTATTGTGCCGGCTCTGTCTGTCCGTCCGCACTTTTTCTGTCCGCCCTCAGATCTTAAAAACTACTGAGGCTAGAGGGCTGCAATTGTTATGTTGATCATCCACCCTCCAATCATCAAACATAGCAAATTGCAGCCCTCTAGCCTCAGTAGTTTTTATTTTATTTAAGGTTAAAGTTAGCCATAATCGTGCTTCTGGCAGCGATATAGGATAGGCCACCACCTGGCCGTGGTTAAAGTTTCATTGGCCGCGGCCCATACATCACTATACCGAGACCACCTAAAGATAAATCAATCTTCGGTGTCCGTGATTATACGCTGTAGCGGCTGTACAGAAAACTCGATTGCGCCGGAGAAACTTCGATGCATTTATTACTTGTTTCTTTTGTTGAATTTTCGTAATCTCAGGGATCTTCGCTTTCTTTATTTCGTACATCTTCCGTAGTGAAAGGAGCCGTTTACTTAGTGCAGACTTCGGAAATAGTTATTTTGAGTTATTATGTTAGTTTATTGTATTGCTGTTACAGAATGTAAATATAAATATGAAATATCAAATAGGTATTTTTAGTTTATTGTAGTTGTGTTACAGAACATAATTATAAAATATAAAATAGTTTTTATTTTTTTAGTTTATTGTAGTGCTGTTACAGAATATAAATATAGATATAAAATAAAAAAGTTATTTTGAGTTATTTTTCTTTTATTGTATTGCTGTTACAGAATATATATATATAAATTTTATTTGTCAAGCATTTTATCAGGAAGAAAGGAATATGATCAGGAATTTATTGTAATGATAATGTGAATGGGCTTTAATCCGAAATGCTGCGACTCATAATTACAAGAAAGATCTAAAGACAGCCGAATGCACAGGTATAGGTTTTAGGAATTTGGAAGGCAATAATGTCTGTGCTGCTCTGAACACAGGTGATCCTGAAGAACATGACGATAAAACAAGGCCCTTTCTTTTGTTTAATTAGTCATCTTCAAGCTTAAAGGTTATCGGTATATCTTTAGAAAATATATATCAAGAATTACACTCGAGAAATTGGTCTTATCTCGTGTACTGGTGGTAATGACGCAGTATTCACTATTACTTGATTACCGTACTTCACCTGCCTGAAAAAGTCATACTTTTGTTCTGACATATGTGACTATACAGTATACATATATAATATATATATATATATATACATAAATGTGTATATATAATATATGTATACAGATGTGTGTATATATATATATATATATATATATATATATATATATATATATATATATATATATATATATATATATATATATATATATATATATATATATATATGTAAGGAACAAAGGGGTTATGAGATAACAATGTGTATGGTGTTACCAGCGAAAGAAGGCTTTTACAGGTCTAAATCGAGTCGTGTGTCTAATTCTGCGTCTAAGTAATGTTCATGAAACTTAATATTAGGCGATAACCGTTAACCGTTGTATCTCAGAAGAGGTTGGATAGAAGAGAGAGATCTTTGGTTAATTTGAGGATATGGATCGTAAAATTGGATCTTCATCACCATCAACCTCATCACTATCACCAACATCTCCAACACTGTTACCATCTCCAAGACAGTCAACGTCATCATCATCACTATCACGAAAGTGAGGGTTGTTTTTAATCTCTCCCTCGTCGTAAATCACAGTAATTTCTGCATAAATTGCGGGAATGGGATCTTTTGTTTGTGTAGCGCAAGGAGAAACCTGGGGCGTTTGTTGTGTGTGTATGTGAGAGTGTGTGCGTGAATAATCGCTGATGCTATTTATGACAACACTTAGGAGGCGTAATTTGCATTCCGTGCGCTAATTTGTAAACTGTTTGCGGTTATTGTTGTCGTTATTGCTGATTTTACCTCGTAGTGTTATATTTTGGGCACTGAGTAGCACCGGGGGATAATGCTGAAATAAGTATAACCGATTCAGATTAATAGGTGATTGCGTGTTGCGTAAATCTTTTTTTTATAGATTTAATGACAGCCTGTATCTGTGTTCATGTTGACCTATATATCACTGGATAGCCAAAAAACTCTCTCTCTCTCTCTCTCTCTCTCTCTCTCTCTAAATCGTTACATTTGGCTTTTGCAGTACTCTTATGAATACATTTTTTTTTATTTCACGCATACAGAGTCCTTGTTTTATTATCATTACTTTTACTATTACTGTTACGAAAAAAAGGGTTAAGAGAATCTGATGATTGTTTTTTATATAAATACTTTTCTCATTTTACTTACATATACATGTCAAAAACGTCGTTGTCCTTGGCAAAAAAAAGATATATATATATTCCTCCAAAATCTCATGGGAAAAAAATTACCTGTAAATCAAGATAGTTAATAGACCTTTCATTTTTATAGGGTTATTATAACGTGTAACGAAGGCATCGCCGTGAAATATGTACTCGGAGGAAATTGTGTGTATGCGTTGTAAGAAGTGTTTTAGGAAAGGTTGTCAGAATTTGCTGTAGACAGAATTCATTGGTAACTTCAGGGGCTGTATATATATATATATATATATATATATATATATATATATATATATATATATATATATATATATATATATATATATATATATATATATTTATATTTTTATACACACACATATATATATATATATATATATATATATATATATATATATATATATATATATATATATATATATATCTGTGGATGTTTTCTTCTATGCATAAGGAGGAAGGGAGCTTCTAAAGAAATTAGTACCTTTAATGTGTATGGTAGTTTGTTACCTGTACAATGAATATTTTTTGGAGAGAGAGAGAGAGAGAGAGAGAGAGAGAGAGAGAGAGAGAGAGATTTTTTTATTCTTTCTTGAGCCTTTTGAAATTGTAGTTCTGCTGCTTTGATGTCGAGGAACAATCTCTCTCTCTCTCTCTCTCTCTCTCTCTCTCTCTCTCTCTCTCTCTCTCTCTCAGTTGGCTTCTTACGTAAATTAAATTATTTACAGAATTTTATTCATTACCTAGAAAGATCCTGCTTATGAGAGTAGAGTTTCCTTCCCAGTCCAGTAGAACCTTGATGTAGTGTACATTAATTTGATTGAGTTATACAGTGACAAGGTAGTCGGTCCAAGGAAGAGGGGTATTTTGAAAGAAACGTTGCTGTAGAACATTACTGTATGCCTTACCTTTAGTGCTGTGTTAATTTCGTTTTGTTTCGTTAGTGTAATTTGCCCCCTGTGTTTCGCTCTTTTTTTCTTATATGGTTGAAAGGACAGGGTTGGATGAAAGAACCCTTTAGTTTAGGGTTTTTCCAGGAAGCAGTGAAAGAGATGTATTTAAAAAAGAATTAACGAGGTTCTCATTTGTAATAGGGTATTTATTGTTATGTTATAACTCGTAAAAGTTCCTTTGTTTTAGCTTCCTATTACAAACTCCACGTAATGAGACATCGCTTGTCATTAGAAGCTATCTTCGTTCGATTTGCGTCGAGTGTTCGTAGCTCGTTAACTGTATCTAGTAATTAACGCTGCTGTAACAGGTGCACGTAAATGATTTGTTAACGACTAATATCCTGGAAATCCTCGTATCTGATTATTCACAGGATTCTGATAACTTCGCCATGTCACTGTGCGGTGATATGCGATGACGGCCAGTGCATGCCCACGGGATAGTGCTAATTCGATGGTGACAATGAAGGGGAGGAAAGCAGTGCATGCGAACGAGGTGATGAACATGATGATGATGATGATGACTTGTGACTGCAGTGTTGACATCGCCGCTATCAGCTGTTGTCTGTCAGTGCCCTCACCTGTGGCTGTGTGTGTCGAGAAAAGAGGCCCAAGTGATTGTGTGTAATGAGACCGTATTTTAGGCAACATTGTTTATCGTATAATATTTCCTACCCCGTTGATATTGACGAGGATATACTAACTCCACCACCATCATGTACGAGACCAGTTTTATGATGACTGGATGTTCGTCTAATTGAAAAAAGCCATAGAAAAATTGGTGCACGTGTGGCTACTGCCTGTGTGTGTGTTTATACGTCCGGCCGAAATTCGATTAGAAGTTGAGGAGGGGGTTCAATCAATCTGTGCCTCCCGTCTATAGGCTTCTCTCTCTCTCTCTCTCTCTCTCTCTCTCTCTCTCTCTCTCTCTCTCCTTCCGCCCTCATTGGCTTCCTCCGGTTTGACCTCGTTACTTCCCCCTATATTTCTCTTGTTTTACCTTAACCCCACCCCCCTTCAATTGTGAATCCCTTTTCCTTTGAGTACTCTCCTCCTTTTAAACCATTCAATTGAACAGTCCTTTTCATTGAGTACTTTCCTTACCCCACTTTCAATTCATCACCTCTTCCCTTCCCCTGTTTCTCTACCCCGCCCCCACCCTCTCTCTCTCTCTCTCTCTCTCTCTCTCTCTCTCTCTCTCTCTCTCTCTCATCAGACAGGTCAGTCGGTGAATTGTGCCTGCCCCCCTCCTTGGCGTCGTTATTATTGTAAATAATCGACAGGGATTTGTCGAGTGCCATACATAATGGCTTGGGGATATTGGAACACATACTTCGTCAAAGGAACCAATTCGGAAAATGGTGAGTAGATGACACCAGTTTCAAGTACTTGTTAAGTTGGTTTGTGTGTGTGATTGGCTCCGTGTTCTTTTAATTTTTGTTACTGATTTTTTTATGGTAACCTTTTATCTTTTTGGCAATTTTTTTACTCAACTAAGTTATTATTATTATTATTATTATATTATTATTATTATTATATTATTATTATTATTATTATTTTTATTATTATTGATTGGCTCCGTGTTCAAACTTTTGTTATTGATTTTTTTCTTATGGTAACTTTGTATCTTTATGGCATTTTTTTACTCACCTATTATTATTATTATTATTATTATTATTATTATTATTATTATTATTATTATTATTATTATTGATTGGCTCGATGTTTTTTAGTTTTGTTATTTTTTTGGTATTGTAACCTTTTATCTTTACGGAAATTTTATTTTACTCTTATTATTATTATTATTATTATTATTATTATTATTATATTATTATTATTATTATTGTTGTTGTTGTTGTTGTTGTTGTTGTTGTTGTAGTTGTTGTTGTTAAAACAGCAGTAGCCTAGTAATGGAAGCGAAACACATAGGCCATATGTCAAGGAATCCCAAGCTTAGAGCAGAGGCTAAGGCATTGCTGTGGTGCTATTTACATATATTTTTTTAAACTTAATTTTTTTTTTGGTTTATATTTCACGTTTCATCATATATTGTTTACTTTTGCTCCGTCTTACATCTTTTTATCCGATTTATCGGTTCATTTATATTATTTGTGCATTTGTTTGTCTTATATTTCGCTCGCAATCACACTACATGTCTTTAATGTCATATTTTGTAGTCCTTTCCTTTTTTTAGTTTCTGTTCCTATACAATTCAGATCTAGAACATGTATGTATGTTGACTGTAAGACCTTTGTTCTGATTGTATACTGAACTTGTGTGATTTCTAATGTTATAGCATTTAAACTTATTAGGTCTCTCTGCCTCTCTCTCAGCCTTCAAAATCTGTGTTACTTTCCACTTTGCAACGCTCACTGATTCTGAGTTATCTCCTTTTATTTTGGGGGTGGCCTTTTGACTTAAAAAGTCCCAGGAGAGATAATTAACTACAGATTTTCTTCGGTTTCTTTCGGAAAGACTAAGCAGTATGCGGATGCATCTCTCTCTGGTCGTTAACATTATTTTTTGTGTGTGTGTGTCGTTAGTGCTAGGAAATGTTTTGCTCATTCTGTCTGCTTTCAGTCTCTATTCTATTTTTTTTTTTTTTTTTTTTTTTTTTACTGCTAGACTTCAATGCCATCTGCCATTGCGACCCAAGTCTAATTACCTACTGTATGATAATCTCTCTCTCTCTCTCTCTCTCTCTCTCTCTCTCTCTCTCTCTCTCTCTCTCTCTCTCTCTCTCTCTCTCTCAATAAAAAAGTTGTCCAGTTTCTCCGTTTGATTAGTAGTATCCAATATGAATAATTCTTTAAAATATTCATCTGTTTTAATACTAAGTATTTCCCGTAGGGGGTTAGTGCCGTTAGTGCACCTTATGCGGCGCACTGTTGGCATTACTTAGGGTTCTTTGCAGCGTGCCTTCGGCCCCTAGCTGCAACCCCTTTCATTCCTTTTACTGTACCTCCGTTCATATTCTCTTTCTTCCATCATACTTTCCTCAACCCTCTCCTATCATTTGATTTGTAGTGCAACTGAAGTTTTTCTCCTGTTAAAGCTTTCAGACCATTTTACTCTCAATTTCCCTTTCAGTGCCGAATGACCTCATAGGTCCCAGCTCTTGGCCTTTGGCCTAAATTCTATATTCTATTCTATCCTAATACTAAGTATTCTTCATTTCGCGGTATTTGTGTTAATTTGTGTAGCTAATTGACCATGAGAATACGTTCTCTAATGAAAGGGTCGAGTAAAATATAAAATATATATTATACTGTATATGTATATACGTATTATATTTATTTATTTATATTTTATATTTTATTTATTTTATTTTTTATTTTACAAATCACTCCTGGCCCTTCTCTGAATTCAAGAATTCATTGACAAGGTTATGGTGATGATGTTTTGTCTGTTCAATATGAGTAATGTTTACAGTATGCATAAGTACCAATATGTTCGAGTTCTTCAAGTAAATAGCTGTGAGTATTCTACTGTTATTTATGGCCTTTCCGATGTTTTTCAAATGAATGGCATAGAGCTTATTCCTTGGTTCTTCCAGTTTTCCCCTTTTCAAAAAGTTTTTCGTTTTTGGCATCCCCCCCACTCCCTCTTCCATCTTTCTTTATTTTCGTCTTATTTTCCTTTCTCTCATACGTTATCCTCATTCCTCTATCCCCCCTCCTTCTTATTCCTTCGTTCTTTTGATTCTGTCTGCTTGCTTTGTCACGTCGCCCCGGAAGACGAGGCTTTCGTGGCCTGTGTAACCGATGTGATGGTGACAAAAGAAGAAAAAGTCGAAACTCTCTCTCTCTCTCTCTCTCTCTCTCTCTCTCTCTCTCTCTCTCTCTCTCTCTCTCTCTCTCTCTCTCTGACTCTTTTTGTCTTGAAAGTAATTTAAAGCCGATCTATCTTCGTTCGTCTCGTCCTTTGATAAAACTCCTATAGATTTTTCGTCATACTCTCTCTCTCTCTCTCTCTCTCTCTCGCGGAAGATTATCAGGTATTTGAGACAGACTCAATGGAAATATCAGTTTTTCGTCATCTTTACTTCTTGCGGTTTCAGATTATGCTTCATTATAGGGAGTGGAAATACGCTTTTTATCATTTTGCATAAAGGGTAAAGCGTTCTCGGTAGTGACGTCACTTCCCCTTCTGAATTTCGCGCTTGTACGGATTTTGAACCGTCGGGAATTCTTTCACGGTATTTGCGCGAATATCGGAAGTGAGGTATTTGGATATGTTGAAGACAATATACATCTTTTTTATGACAGGTGGATCTCGATTTCCAAATGCAGTTGAATAAGCACAGAGCTTGAAGACGTTTCTATAAGAATTAACGCATGGCATGGTATGCACTCCCTTTAGACCTTTTGTACTCTAATGCTACTCTTACGCTACTTTTACTGTAGGGGCTTACTGCTGTCAGTGAGGTGCACTGTAGACATTAGTAAAGGATTGTTTGCAGCGTCCCGTCGGCCCCTATAGCTGCAAGCAGATTATAGCATTCTACTTCCATTCCCGCATCCTTTCTTCACTCTTGCTGTCCAACCTCTCTAAGTATTACTTCGAAGTGTAGCTGTGTGTCTTTCTCTGAATACCACTTTTATATCCTTGTACACCATCCCCTTTATTGTTTTGATCTTTATATTGCTGTCCAACCAATCGAACTCCCTCTTTTCACTGTCTTAAGCGCTGAAGGCAGAAAGTGCCCCAGTGCTTGGCTTGACATCCTAAATTTCTTTGAACTAAAGTAAACTAAGGCTACGTCAGATGTATTTTAGACATTGTTGTATTTCGTAATATAAAAGGACTGATATTTGTCCTGCAATTATTGAATGGGATACCTGTAAAAAGGTAGATAAGTGTCTGGCCGCTTGTTTTAAATCGTGGCACGAGATCGTTAATGCAACGGTACGGAATCTCACATGGATTCCATTGAAAGTAGCCTTACGGCCTATTTACTGTAGAACGGTTAATAAGTTAAGTATACCTTAGTTTAACCAGACCACTGAGCTAATTAACAGCTCTCTTAGGGCTAGCCCGAAGGATTACATTTATTTTACGTGGCTAAGAACCAACTGGTTAGCTAGCAACGGGACATACAGCTTATTGTGGAATCCGAACCACATTATGACGAAAAATTAATTTCTATCACCAGAAATAAATTCCTCTAATTCTTCATTGGCCGGTCGGAGAGTCGAACGCTGGGCCAACAGCGTGCTAGCCGAGAGCTCTACCCATCCCTCCAATGAAGA
The DNA here is from genome assembly GCF_040412425.1 of Macrobrachium rosenbergii. Classification (NCBI taxonomy): domain Eukaryota; kingdom Metazoa; phylum Arthropoda; class Malacostraca; order Decapoda; family Palaemonidae; genus Macrobrachium; species Macrobrachium rosenbergii. The sequence goes on along the minus strand of NC_089744.1, from coordinate 77,749,648 downwards.
ACTAGAACGGTTAACGAAGCCCTGGGCGGTTGCCATGTAGAGAGTAGACTTCGGGCCTGAAAGACTTCATTCCAAATGCGCAGTGTGTGTGTTTATTTAGGTCGTATATCTCCTATATTCCTTTTTTCACTGCGGAAGATAAATGTTAAATCTAAGGGCCGTGCAATTCCTGATTTCACTGCGATTAGCGTCGTTTTAAAATATATATATAAAAATATATTATGAAACAAACATAAAGTAAACATCCGTAACTTAAAGTGTCTGGATGTGAACGTAAGAGAGAGGCATAGAAGATAAAAAAATAAACGAGATTAAATATATACTTAAGCAAGATTATATACTTAGACAAACAGCCAAATATTTCACAAGATTGAAGCCAGTATTGCATTACGTATTTTAAGCAGTCATATAGCATCTCTCAAGCTTATGAGTTCCGACGTCGGGGATGAACTGAGAACACGACCCCTTTTTTGCTTACAGTTCCCCTCACCTTGTTAGTAGTAATAGAAGGTTTGTGGGTTACTGAAAGGAGAAGGGGCTATAACTGAAAAAAGAGAGACAGAGAGTATCTTAAGACGTTTAGGTCGAACAAGCTATTTAAAAAAAAATGCTAACTTTTGTGTAATATTAAAAGTGAAGGCGACAGAGACATGACGCATGGCTTTGAGAATAGTAGTGGTACAGTGGCTGTTCCAACAGAAACCAGTGGATGGCTTTTGCCACGCCCTTTTAGACAAGGCAAATCTCCTATGTACACTGTAGCAAAATCATGAAGGGCAGCTTTAAATGGTACCTGGGGTGTCCAGTGGACTGATACGTTTAATTGAATACCCCTGCCTTGGAAAGGAAAGACTTCATTTCAGTGCTTCCGTAGCTTGAACGTAAACTAGCCCTTTCAGATGTAATCCTCACAAAGGGAAAAGAGAATGAATCAGTTATTTTTTTAAGCGTAATAATCAACGAATTAGATCTTTTATTATAGAACTGTCTTATTGAAGTAATGCAAGAGGACCTCCCCAGTCGTCGAGTAACACAAGAACCGCTTCTGGAATTCGTTGTTTTAGAGACATTGTACCTCTTATGGAGGGCGAAAAGAAGATCGAGACATTTTAAATCCAAAAGAGGAACTTGTCACAGAGAAAATTAAGGATTTTCCTGTAACGTATAAAGTGAAGGATTTTCCTTTAAACGGAGAAAACGAAGGATTTTCCTGTAACGGAGAAAATGACGGATTTTCCTGTGACGGAGAAAATGACGGATTTTCCTGTAATGGAGAAAATGAAGGATATTCCTGTGACGGAGAAAGTGAAGGATTTTCCTTTCCTGTAACGGAGAAAACGAAGGATTTTCCTGTGACGGAGAAAGTGAAGGATTTTCCTTTCCTGTAACGGAGAAAACGAATGATTTTCCTGTGACGGATTTTCCTGTAACGGAGAAAGTGCAGGATTTTCCTTTTCTATAACGGAGAAAACGAAGGATTTTCCTTTCCTGTAAGGGAGAAAGTGAAGGATTTTCCTGTGACGGAGAAAGTGAAGGAATTTCCTTTCCTGTAACGGAGAAAACGAAGGATTTTCCTGTGAAGAAGAAAATGAAAGATTTTCCTGTAACGGAGAAAACGAAGGGTTTTCCCGTGACGGAGAAAGTGAAGGATTTTCCTGTAACGGAGAAAACGAAGGATTTTCTTGTGACGGAGAAAGTGAAGGGTTTTCCTGCAACGGAGAAAACGAAGGATTTTTCTGTAAGGGAGAAAATGAAGGATTTTCCTTTGCAAAAACTGTAAATAAGCTGAATGACATGAAAAGGGTTGAAAAGTCTTCTGCATAAGGTGTTGAAAAGTGTATGTCAGTGGAAATTGCAAAAAAAAAAAAAAAAAAAAAAAAAACTACCTACCACCTACAAATTCGGTCTTGGGAAACATATTCCTGTCACGTTCAGGTGAATGAAGTCAAGAACGGGTAACCGTTTCTTGAACTTCTCAAACTTTTCTCCCTTCATCGGGCCTCTAATTGGAATTCTCCCCATAGGTTGGGGTGGGGGTTAGTGTCGTCAGTGCACCTGATGCGGTGCACTTTAGGCATTACGTAAGGTTCTTTGCAGCGTCCCTTCGGCCCTTAGCTGCAACCCATTTCAGATTCTCTTCCTTCTTTCTTACTTTCCACCCTCTCCTAACAATTGATTCAGAGTACAGCTGCGAAGTTTTCCTCCTGTTACACCCTTCAAACCTTTTTACAGTTAGTTTCCGTTTCAGCGCTGAATGACCTCATATGTCCCAGCGCTTGACCTTTGGCCTATATTGTATATTATATTCTAATTGGCATTCTTGGTCCTACTGCCCGGTCTTCTGCCCTTGATACCTCAGGTCCATCCATCCATCGCGTGAATCCTTCCGCTTCCGGTTTGAGCACGATTAAGAAAAAGCTATCTTAGTAGGGTGCCTCTTCGTTTCTCGCTAGACGGGGCACCAGGCAATCTCAAGCTTTTGTCATGGCTTTTAAGTATGGATTGTTAAGAGTTACTGAAGGGAATTAAGGTTGGTGGGAGTTTTAATTGGGTCTGCTGGGGAGATCACTTTGGAAAATCCCTGTTCTATTCTTATATATATATATATATATATATATATATATATATATATATATATATATATTATATATATATGTATTTATATATTTCTGTATACACATATATAGATAGGTAGATAGATAGATACGTATATGTAATACACGCACAGTATATATACATATAAAACTAAATGTTTTATTAAATGTTTTAGAAAAACTATAATCATTAATTTCCTAAACCGAGTGAGAGAGGAATAATTCCTATACCGGCAAATTGACATCGGTGGAATTTTTATTGTTGAATGTCTATTAAACTTATGAAAATCTCGTGGGGTGAGTGTGCAACTTTTATGCGTGTGACAAACGTACCCCCGTTTTGTACACGCGCAGTATTATATAGAGAGCATAAAGCTTATAAAGAGTCTATTCCCCCTTTTTTTTTTTTGTAGCGGTACCTTCCGCTTGAGTCCTTACCGAGGGAGGCAGTGTATTTTTGCAAATGTCTCCTTTGAGAGGCGTTAAGGGAATGGCCTCAATTAGATTCGAAACGCTCGAGAGTACAATTTTTTTTTTTCTTCTTCTTCTAGTCTCTTCTTCATATTTTCCTCGTCTTTATTACTGTTATATTTCGTTCTCTGACATGAGCGTCAGCATTTTTCATTATGTGGGTGACTAATGGGGCCAAAGTGATGTTTTTATTTATCAAAAAAAAAAAAAAAAAATTGGAGAATTGAAAGAATAACCACCCTGTACAATTCAAAGTCCTATTTACTTAATTAACCTTTTCAAAGTCACCGTCACCGTGTTTGATTTAGGTGGCCAAGTCAGTACAGCTTGATGTTGTCATCAGTCCTTATCTGTGTGTAAAAACAGCTAGAATTTTTACTGTAAATTCGTAGGTATTTACCTGGCTGTTGATAGGAATTTATCTATGGGGTGGAGTAGCAAGTAAGTGTGGCGTTATTGCAGAGCTGCCCGAGAGAACCTCTTGTCATATTTACGTATTTTAATTGGTTTACTACAATCCCCATAACTTGGTTAAGAGAGTTGCATGAGTCGTAGGTTTACGTGAAG
>NC_089744.1:77706016-77743516 GCF_040412425.1 Macrobrachium rosenbergii | reverse complement strand
GAACGGAAGATTCTGAAAATAAAACAGAAGTGGGTCACGCTTATCCAGCTCCTCAATTTTGTACGATCGAAATATTACAGGGTATTACACAGCTTTGGCAGGGGATCAAGACGACCTTGCGTCGGGGAGGCCCTGAAAGCGAGGTGTTGTTTATTTTGCATTATGGGAAAACGTCTAGCAGCGAGAGAAGGGGCGACTCGGAATTGGAGGAATTCACACCAAATTTTATGCTTTAATGGTTGAAGTTACTGCTCATATTATTCCCGAAAGGTTGCGTGGTAGTTTGCTCTCAGCTCAAGGGGCTGTTTACACAGATCTCTTGAAAATCCATTAAACAGGGTTATAAAATCCAAGTTGGGACGAGTCTGAGGATGTAAATTCAGAGGTTTGTTTCGTAATGCAAACTAGTTGAAATAAAGGTTGCGTAAATTTTCTTTTAAAAGGCAGCAGGAAAGTATTTGATACTCGCGCGTCTGTTGACAAGTCTGTTGTCAATTAGGCATTGTGCTGTGACAACAACCATAATTTTTTCTTTTTAGATACCTCTGGGAAAAAATGTGTCTGGGCATTTTGATTATCCTTTTTAATAAAAAAAAAAATATTGGAAACTATTTACTATGCATGTTTTTCCAGATTTTTGTCCGTTGCATAATTTTCCGTTGAGGCCGACTTAGCTATGACATAAACAACAAATATTTTGACCGGGTTACATGTTAAAATGGCTGTTAAGGCTGATTCACATTATACCATCACGTCACCGACACATCACGTCACGTCACCGTCCCATCAGCCGTGCCTTGTATTCACACTATCCATCACAGTCCCGTTCACTTCGTGCCCAACCTCAGCGACTCAAGATTTTTAGCGGTAAGAAACTTGAATAAAAACCGTCACGTCACGTCAAAATTTTCTCTCCAAGAAAACGCGTCGTGATGTGACGGTGGATGCCGTGTGCTTGATGGTGACGTGACGTGATGGTGTGAACGAGTCTGTTTGATTACATGTAAGAAATTCTCACTTACTTTGACGTGAGGTGATGTTATAATGTGAATCAGCTTTTAATGTCCCCTACCCATTAGCAGCATACTGTGAAACGCGGGGAATCTATAGAGAAAGCTAATAATTATTGTTGGCCAGCCAGATAAGAAGGGAATGAATTGGATGATTTACGTTCAAAGTTCCGAAACGACTCTCTCGGACTGTCAAGTCGAGAGGGAAGATTATTCCGAGGCTTTGGGAAATGGGGGCTGATTTAGGTCATTCCTTAAAGATGGGGAGGACATTGGAATAGTTTTGTAATTCTCTCTCTCTCTCTCTCTCTCTCTCTCTCTCTCTCTCTCTCTCTCTCTCTCTCTCTCTCCACTTGCAGTTCCTTTCTAAATTGCTTCGTTAAATAATTTATCAAACATTTTTAATCATTGTGAGGAAATATAAGTTATTTGACTGATTCCATCCGGTTCGATTCTCGATGGAATGCTTTTTTAATTATCAAAGACCTCGCGTATGTCATGAGTTATTGTTGAATGATTGCAAATTGAATGCTTGGCTAGCCTTCTTCATTCCTCTTAATGATATGGGAGCCGGCTGTGTGAAAGCGACTGCCCTGGACAAGAAGATGGCAATGCTGAAAGCTTTGGTTATATTATTATTATTATTATTATTATTATTATTATTATTATTATTATTATTATTATTATTATTGAGAAGATGAACCCTATTCATATGGAACAAGCCCACCAAAGGGGCCATTGACTTGAAATTCAGGCGTCTAAAGAATATGGTGATCATTAGGAAATAGTAAGAGGAGGTGAAGGGAAATACAGAAAGAAGAGATACAACTTATTAAGAAAAGAAAAAAATTAATAAATTAACAAATAGATAAAAATGTATTACGTTGAATTAATTGCATTCAAGGCAGCTGTTTGATATTATATAAAAGGGTGTTCGATTTTAAGATGATGATATCTTGTGAAAGTATATTAGTTGATAATGCATGAACTTTATTGGTAGAGTGATGTTATTCATACTGCAATCAAAAGAAAGGTGTTTTTTTTTTGGGGGGGGGGGTGGGGTGGGGTTACAATAGCTCTAAACAGTTCATAAGAGATAGCTTCACCGTAGACGTTGTTGGGCAAGAATATCTTAAAATACACTTGAGAGTTAATGATCTGGAAACACTTTGGGATATTTTCAACAAATTGAACTCATGTACACTGACGGTCGCCTTGAGACTCGAGGGTTGATACTGTATATTATCACATCTGTCGTAATGAAGACCTTCACTTTTACTACTACTACTACTACTACTACTACTACTACTACTACCAGAATATCTCCACCAGAACATTTTTCTAATCTAGGTTTTGGACGGCCATGCATTGTACGTAGGTAGATCCTTGAGAGACTGTATTGCTTATCAAAAGTAGCTCACTGTAGCCCAGGTATTGACCGCTCCGGTGGATTGCGTAACCGACCGAACGCCTCTTCTGTTTTACAGCTTTCGTATTTTAACTCCTACAGATACCTAATAAGACTGAAACTTGTTCGCTATTTGCTGTTGATATTTTTTTATTTGTTGATTTTAATTTTTGTTATTTGTTAATTTCAGTTTTTTTTTATTTAGATGAAAATATATGAATCGAACGTGAAACTCTTTTGTAAGTAACACGATCAGGTTTGAAGGAGAGAGAGAGAAAGAGAGTGAGTGAGTGTTACTGACTCACAAAGAAAGAAAGGCGACACAAAGAATTTTATGAGATTATTTGTCGATATCGGTGATCACCATCACTCTCTCTCTCTCTCTCTCTCTCTCTCTCTCTCTCTCTCTCTCTCTCTCTCTCTCTCTCTCTGTGTGTGTGTGTGTGTGTGTGTGTGTGTGTGTGAGAAGGCATTAAGATTAAAAATTTACATTTCTTTGATTCTTAGTGCACCGTGGATATTTGTGTGGTGATTACAGTTACTCATCCCTAATGTCATTTGGAGGTAGGTCATTTCCCGAATGTAACTCTTGATGAGGTCATGTTTAGCCATCATTATCTGATGGAGACACGGTTTCCTCTTGATTAATAAAAGCGAGACAACGGTCATGAAGTGAATTTTTTTCCCCCTTGTTTAGAACATCAAAATTAGTTCATTTTCGGTAAAGGAGAATTGCCTATTTGTAAGTGCTAATAAACTAAATCTCTCTCTCTCTTTCTCTCCCTCTCTCTCTCTCTCTCTCTGTCTCTCTCTCTTTCTTGCATATCTGCCTACATTTGTTGTGTGTTGTCACTTTTACTTGGCAGGTTTTTCATCCGTTGACTCTCTCTCTCTCTCTCTCTCTCTCTCTCTCTCTCTCTCTCTCTCTCTCTCTCTCTCTCTCTCTCTCTCCTACGTTTGTTGTGTATTGTCATTTTTATTTGGCAGGTTTTTCATCCGTTGACTTCTCTCTCTCTCTCTCTCTCTCTCTCTCTCTCTCTCTCTCTACATTTGTTGTGTATTGTCATTTTTACTTGGCAGGTTTTTCATCCGTTGACTTCCACTTTTCATTTTACAGACCTTTGCCCGTCTCAGTGCTCACAACATGAAATTGTCAAAAGTCTGTAGGTAAAAGGATAATCGGGTCGTTACATTCTGTGGAGATCATGAATTCAAGAGTCAGTTTCTTTTTCCCATATTGTCAAAAACCAGAGCTAATGAAAACTGACTTCTGAGGATTTTCTTCTTGATGTTGTAAGCTAATAAAAATAAAAAATGTACTGACCAGTTACATTCAAAACGGGAGTTTCGTAAGTCGAACTATTTCCTGTTCCGTTTCATGGACTTTGGGTGTGATTTTCATCTAGAGAAATATATATTACTAATTGTTGAATGATACATTTCCCGTCATTGGTGTCAGCCAAAGATATCATCAGCAAACGGTAAATTTGTGACGGGTCAGGATTTTATTTATTTATTTTTAGGTAGGAAGCTAGGACAGGGAAAGAGCAAAGAGCAAGGAGATAACGATGACCTTTTTGTAAAAGCAAAGAAAGGCAAAAACTTCATTCCCCCGGTTATTTATAGCGTCATATTTTAAGCAAAGGTAGAGCGAGTCTCTGGAACTACGGAAAGAAGCAAAAAAACAGTAATATTTTAATGGCGAAGGGTTCTTGGTATTTATGGCGTTCTATTTTGGTCGCTCCAGACTAAAAGTAAGTCGATGTTTTGCATATATTTGAATGTCTTTGCCAGTGATTAAATGTGAAGATTGCTAAGAAATTATCAAGGTAGTGCTATTATTTGGGTGTGGTTGCAGTGCATTTGTTTGGGATTACGAACTGTACTTATATATTACACTTAGACGGTTTACTTCAGAATCAGTAGTTGTCAAAAAGGTTTCAAAAGTCTTAATTTTTAGTTTAGTTCCTCGTAACAGAATTAAGGATAAATACACGGATTTCTTTCGTGTGTTCAAATTAGCAGTCATTTAATTTGCTAGAGGTGTCAGTAATGATTATATTATTTTTTTTATGAATGAAAAGAATGAAATTCAATAATAGTTACAAGAAGTATTAAATTTTGGCTATTTCCACGTAACAAATATCACAGATAAGTAAACGGACGGACTTCGCGTATTCAAATTAGCAGTAATTCAATTTGCAAGAGATGTCATTACTGATTATGTGATTTTTCTTGATAAATGGAAAGAACCAAATTCAATAATAGACACAACTTCATCCCAAATAGGTTTCAAAAACTGTATTTTGTAGAAACTCCGTGCAGGGAATGAAGAAATATCCTTCCGTTTTTTAAAGCGTGTTTATTTCTGTGTGGAAGTTTAGTCTGGCAGGCTGTCTCTGCCGTTGCGATAGTACCAGGAAAAGGACTAGGGATCTGTTTGAGTTTTCCTAATTAACTCTACCTTTTAGAGTCCTTGTTTGACTAGGATCCCACCCTTTAGAGTCCTTGTTGACAAGGATCTTAGCTTTTATGTTGCCCTACAATTTTTTTTTTTTAGGGATTTTCGTTTTACCTGTTCATTTGAGAGAGAGAGAGAGAGAGAGAGAGAGAGAGAGAGAGAGAGAGAGAGAGAGAGAGAGAGAGAGAGAGAGAGATTAGAGGGGTATCAAAAAGGGTATTTTGTTTTACTGAGCTAATTAATCTGGGTGTAGCGAATTCAGTAGTGTCCCTCGTAAAACGTAGATGAGGTAGAGGAATTGCAAAACCTATCCTGTTTAATTTAACTTGAAAAATACTTATCTAAAGATAGAATCTATTTAAAAGTACTTTCAAGAAAATAAAAACATTTTAAATATACTGGAACAGTTTTATTTTCGAATCTTCCTCGTTCTGTTTTATGTCTTTATGTATGAAACCATGTGTGTATGTTTATGCATTTATATGTGTGTACAATTAGAGTGGTTTCATCACAAGTTGGGAATATCCCGCTGTGCTTCTTAATTCATTCCAATTAGGGAATTAAGGTCCAATTCCCCCTCAGCTGTTAGTATATAAATTACACATCGGAAGTAAACATTGTTAGCTCTTCCTTTGTAATCTGGGGAGCCAGTTAGTACTAAAATAATAATAATAATAATAATAATAATAATAATAATAATAATAATAATAATAATAATAATAAAATACTCAATAGTAGCATGAGTCGTGAAATGGAGAAACAAAACCACAGTTGTGTGTGGGTACATATATATTTAAAAATAAATCTCTACTGCGAGATTTCGGGAATCTGCTCGATTTCTCTTTTCAATGAATATGATTGAAAAGGGGAATCGAACAGATTCCCGAGAGCCATCTGCAGAGATTTATTTCTAAATATATGTACACATATATAACTGTGGTTTTGTTTCTCCAGTTATTATTATTATTATTATTATTATTATTATTATTATTATTATTATTATTATTATTATTATTATTATTATTATTATTATAAGGAAGAAGACCCTCTTTAAGGCAAGTTTTGTTGAAAAACGAATTATAAGAAAAATTGAGAAAACTCAGCATAAAATCAAATCGCATAACGCAGCCATATGATTATGATGATGATGATTATTATTATTATTATTATTATTATTATTATTATTATTATTATTATTATTATTATTTTTTTTTACTGTGAGAGCAATTTAATCATTTTCAAGGTACTTAAACAGTTTTGCCTCTAAGAAGTAAATCATTCAAGTGACTTCGAAGCAGAGTGGGACAATACCTGATCTCAGCAATAATGGCTGAGGGCATCTGTGTGATAAGGTGTCCTACTTATGAGCCTCTTTGCAATAGTGGAACCGTCCAGCCGACTGGATCAATACACAAGTCATGGGATTATCGTTAAAAGTTCTTCTCGATCTTGATGATTTTCAGGATTTAAACTTTTTTTTTTTTTTTTTTACTGAAATTAGACATTTCTCTTGAGAAGGGGTGGGTTTCGAGGAACAGAATACAGCAGGCACTGCCCCATTCATCCTCATAACTCAAAGACGGCCACTCATTGTGGACACTATTTGAATTTGTAGTATTATTAAGAATATATAAAACAGGGAAAATCCCATGAATTTTAGATTAATGAGAAGGATAATAAAAGCCGAGTATGTAGGTAGAGAAACGAGAAAACTAATCAAAATAACGGCAGGGAAATTGTTTCCGAAGTATTTGCAATTTCTCGCTGTCGAAATCCTAATTCATTGCATTTTCTAAAAGAATTTTCTCGTCAGAGTCGAAGCTTTATCAGTGATTGACGAGAGCTAAGCGCCATTTATTACGAGGATATTATTAATTTTAAAGCCCCTCTTACATGGTGGTGTTCTGCTGCACTGGAAAGAAGCGTTGCGGTATAGAGAAGAGAAACCATTTACTGTAAATCAGTTTTTGTCCTTTTTTAAACAGAGGCCTCTTTTTCTAACGCTTGCGAAACAAGTGTCTGGTTATGCACAATATGAGGCCGCTCTCTCTCTCTCTCTCTCTCTCTCTCTCTCTCTCTCTCTCTCTCTCTCTCTCTCTCTCTCTCTCTCTCATACAGTGACAGCAGTCTCGGCTCACAACTATGCATGCCAGGGTCCGATCTCGTTCGAGGAAAGGAACGGTGTGGTCATGTTACAAAAAAGGAGTGTGCCTTTTTGGACCTATAGCAGGAAGTAGGTACCACGGTGGTGGTCCACTGTTGTGGGTTGCAGCCTGGGGTGGGCCGAGAACGAGAGAGACAGAGAGACGACAAAATTAAGATTGAATGCTGATGAAAGTTTTCACCAATATTGAATGTAGAGAACTCACCAGAATTATACATATGTATATATATATATATATATATATACATACATATATATATATATATATATATATATATATATATATATATATATATATATATATATATAGATAGATAGATTGATAGCAAGTATGTATGTATGTACAGTATGTATGTATGTATGTATGTATGTATATAATATATATATATATATATATATATATATATATATATATATATATATCTATATCTATATCTATCTATATATATATATATATATATATATATATATATATATATATATATATATATATATATATGTATGTGTGTGTGTATAAGACACCAGGTTAGGGCATCTCAGTGTTCATTGGTTAACCAAATTTCATCCTGATAATTACTAAGCATTCTTTAGTAGAGTTCATTAGTTTATTCACTAATGAGTCCCCGAGGCAATTATAGGATTGCTCTTGTAACTGTATTTTCTCCTTAGGCCTAAGCTCAGCAAAGCTTGTCGTTTTGTGTTGATCTTCACATACAAAAAACAAACATTGAAGATTGCCATTGTTTATCATTTTAATAACCTTTGTTAACTCTGAGAAAGTGTGTCCTTTAATGCATTATTGATGTATTTTTCTCTCTCTTTCCAGGTAAGACGAGGGAGAAATCCTGGGTAAGGTGATGTGAATATTTTAAGGCCTTTCTGGCGTAAGGCAAGTTGTGCATTAGCTCATATTTCCTTAAATTCAGTTTTCACTCCGTCCTTTTAAATGTTAAGTAGATACGAAGACTTGATTTACCCTTGCCACAGATTATTAGACATGCTTAAGGATATCATAACGACGTTTGAGCACTTTTACTTTATATGTCATAGATTTCCTCCAAAATGCTTCTTCTTCGCTAATTCTATAAGAGCTGTGTTAGTCCATGTGTTCTACAAATTTGTTATCAAATTTCTCTCATAATTGTATCAATAAAAAAAATCGCTTGATATGCAAACCCTTTTCATTGTTTGAACAAAACTGCAGCTCCCTTACGGAACTCTCGAGTATCTTGATTTTTTCCTTACACCCAGAACCTTTCTGTACAATGCCCAGGTGTACTAAGCATTTGTGCGCAGCTATCAAGTTTACAGGCCCCTCTGTCAGTTTTATATATGTAGGCTAAATGATAATACTCTCTCCCAAATTAATATGGAGCCTTTCCCTAATAATATTCACTTCCAATTTCTTGTGGAACATTTCGCTGATAAAATTCTCAAAGGTTCACGCGGAACCTTTTCCCTCATTGCTGCACCTTACAGATCTCTGTCACACCTCGGTCATCGTGTTGTAAAATCTCTCTTGTTAACCCCAACAGCAACTGACACCTTTGTATTCCTAAAGATTGTATTTGTCCTCCTTCAGTCCATAGCATTCGCTTTCACAGAAATTTTCGACTTTTCAAGTAACTTGATTTATTAGTCAGTGCAGGCAGCGCTCTCCGTCTCCTCCGGGAGGGACCTCCGGTCTGTGCTCATGTGCAGATGTACGCTTGTAAATATGTTCCTGTGGACAGGAATCATCTATTTCCTTGTGTGATGTTAAAACCAGAAGATTTAGAGGTGACACTTTAGGCTTCACCTCCTTTTCCTCGCAGGGGGCTAGTGCAGTCAGTGCACCTCATGCGGTGCACTGTAGGCATTACTTACGGCTCTTTGCAGCATGCCTTCGGCCCCTAGCTGCAACCCCTTTCGTTTCTTTTACTGTACTCCATTCATATTTTCTTTCTTCCATCTAACTTTTCAACCTCTCCTAACAATAGATTCATAGTGCAACTGCGAGGTTTTCTTCCTGTTACACCTTTCAAACCTTTTGCTGTCAATTTCCGTTTCGGCGCTGAATGGCCTCATGGGTCCCAGTGCTTGGCCTTTGGCTTAAATTCTATATTCAATTCAGTTCAGTTCACCTCCTTTTATATTTTAATAAGAAGTTCTTTAGATCTTACCCTAAATGGTTATATATATCGCTTTCGCAAATGTTCAACTGCAATAAGACAGATGTAAGCAGTACAGCTGCAGTGAAGAACTCAAGTATTGTTGTATCATATAAATTAGGTCAAAATTCTGTCTACTTCATAATTGTTCAAAACGCATCACAACACTCATATCTGTTTTTGTCAGAACTCTGACAGACTGTCGAAAATAGTTATTGATATATGAATCCGTTTGTTGCGTAATCATGTTTAATCTAGCCTTTACACTTAGTAACGAACGACTTTGAATAACCCAATAAAGTACACCGACTGATTCTTTGTTTTGTCAATGCGTGAGGTGACCTTGACTTTTACCAACATTTTAGCGAAAGGTTATATTTCACACAGCAGGGTAACGCAGAAGAAAAAGTATACACGTTGTTCATTAATACTTTGTGGTATGAACTTGAACAGCATTTGAAAAGACCGTTAAACGTCATACAAAATACAGTATGATAAGATAAAAAAAAAACATACTTGGTAATTTTGGAAAGGTTATCTTGTTCGAGAAACAAAACAGGTATTACGCAGTGGCCAGGATTTTCAGATGTTTTCACAAAATAGCGGTAATATGACTTGTTAGCACTTTTGTTTTTTTGTAGCAAAGTAAAGTCTATTACTTAGTGGAGAATAATTATGTAAAAATGGGAATACAGTATGTAAGACGTATTTCAAGTGGCCACTCGCTTGTAGAATGAATAAGACATGATTTGCGTAATACATGCGCCTGAATGGATCGCAAGCATCTGAATGGATGTCTGTGCGCACGCGCGGACACACGAGTAGTGGAATATCGTCCAGTGTATATGTACATGTATTTGCCACTGCATTGTACCAACTTTATTTGGAAAACTCTCAGCTATTTCATTATTTGTATGAACTGATTTGAGACCCTCTGTGTTCGATGTTATCATCGTTTTGACTTTACAGTATGTGGGGGTACCCTCACATGTTTTAACAGCATGTGGGGTATCCTCACATCCTTTTGTGGAGTATTCTCACATCCTTCAACAGTATGTGTGGGGGTACCTTCACATCCTTTAACAGTATGTGGGGATATCCTCACATCCTTTAACAGTATGTGGGGCATTCTCACATCCTTTAACAGTATGTGGGGTATCCTCACTTCCTTCAACAGTATGTGGGGTATCCTTTCATCCTTTAACGGTATGTGGGGGTATCCTCACATCTTTTAGCAGCATGTGGGATATCCTCACATCCTTCAACAGTATGTGGGGGTATCCTCACATCTTTTAGCAGCATGTGGGATATCCTCACATCCTTCAACATGAGATGGGTGTTGAATAGATCCTCAGTGCTAGCATGGTATACTTTTTTTTCATGGTGAATAGTAGCAATTCAGGTCACCGGGAAAGCAAAGAATAAAGGAACAAAGTGTACAGTAGTCAAAGAACAACTGGAACTAAGTTCTAATATATATATATATATATATATATATATATATATATATATATATATATATATATATATATATATATATAATCATACAAACGTCCTTTAATATCCAATTCACTCTACCTCGGAAGTAATATATTTTCATATATGTTACCGAAGAAATTTTAGTTGATAATAAGTCCACCGTCCCGTGGGGTCGAACCAGCGACGGACGAGGAATCAGGACTAGTGACACACTAACCAGTCGGCCACAAGAGAGGTTAGTGTGTCACTGTAATCCTGATTCCTCGTCCGTCGCTGGTTCGACCACGGGACGGTGGAATTATCAACTAAAATTCCCTTCGGTAACATATATGAAAATATATTACCTGAGGTAGAGTGAATTGATATTAAAGGACGTTTGTAGCTTTCTGATTGTATATGAATCACGGTGATGTGATAAATAGTAATAGTCATATATATATATATATATATATATATATATATATATATATATATATATATATATATATATATATATATATATTAGAAATAAATTTCTGACTCACATTAGGATCGAACCCAGGTCTTCCACTTGAAAGATAAGACCGCTGCCAACCAAGCCACACAAGTCCTAAAAGAAGTTGGAGCCTAAGTACCACTGTACACTGGGTAGGCTAACTGCTTGCATACCAGCGTTTTTTCCCCAACTTCCCGACTCAGCAGTGACACAATTGACAGCATTTCATTTGAATTATCCTTTCTGAGTGAGTGTATGTACGTGTGTGTGTGTATAATGTATGTACGTGTGTGTGTGTGTGTATTTGTCAATTTTATGGCTTTACGTGTCTTCATTCTCAAGCCTTCATAAGGTAGAAATGGAAATTCCGAATTTTGTATGTCGTAATTATGTCTAACGCTAATATTGACAGCGTAATGGTTAATACTTTAAATGTTCTTGGAACCACTGTCGTAAGATTTTACTTTAAAGAATTATATTTTCAGTATAATTTAGACTCACTTGTGCCAGATTCAGTCTGTACAGTATAGATTTTCCCCTGGAAGTTCGGTCTTGTGTGGGAGCGTAGGTAGCCCATACATTTCTGTAAGTGAATGTAAGTGCGGTAAAGGAATGTTTATATTGCAATATCCTCCCAGAAAAACGCAGAGGCACCTTTCTTTTTTTGTATTTGTGTTTTTTTTAAGAGCTAGGGACGGTCTTAAGCAACGAAATCGCTTCAGCTGAAAACAGAAGAGAAATGAGAGATGGAAAACTGAAAGCAGAAGAGAAATGATAGATGGAAAACTGAAAACGGAAGAGAAATGAGAGAGGGAAAACTGAAAACAGAAGAGAAATGAGAAAATGGAAGTGGCACTTTGCACTTTCATGGTTTTGCAAAGATATGCGCGCGAACTCTTTTGTTGTAAATGCATGTGCCTCGCAGCCGCCTTCTCTTGCATTATGAGCGATGTCTTTAAGATGGCCTTTTGTTGTGCTTCGTGTTTCACAATGGGAGTCTTAGGGACGCGAATTTCTATTTTTGTGTTTTATGGAAAGAGAGAAAAATGCATGTAAGAGCCTAATGTTCATTAATGAGCGTGTCCATGTGCATGATTTTGTTGGGTGGACTTCATTCTCATTTTTTTTCACAAATGAGTTGTTTGCTCTGAAGAGGGTGTGACTCATTAACGGCTGAATCAGTGATACACACTTCTCATGCTATGTAAAACCTATTTGTCTTCGTCTTGTACTTATTCTTGAAATTAAATGTTAGGGGATGCTATCCCTAAACTTTCAAGAGCTCTGGTCGTTCTTATTTCCTCTGATACCGAAGGTGGCGGTTAGTGCCGCCAGTGCACCTCATGTGTGCTCTGTAGACATTACTTAAGGGTCTTTGCAGCGTCCCTTCGGCCCCTAGCTCCAACTCCATGTGCATGATTTTGTTGGGTGGACTTCATTCTCATTTTTTTTCACAAATGAGTTGTTTGCTCTGAAGAGGGTGTGACTCATTAACGGCTGAATCAGTGATACACACTTCTCATGCTATGTAAAACCTATTTGTCTTCGTCTTGTACTTATTCTTGAAATTAAATGTTAGGGGATGCTATCCCTAAACTTTCAAGAGCTCTGGTCGTTCTTATTTCCTCTGATACCGAAGGTGGCGGTTAGTGCCGCCAGTGCACCTCATGTGTGCTCTGTAGACATTACTTAAGGGTCTTTGCAGCGTCCCTTCGGCCCCTAGCTCCAACCCCTTTCATTCCTTTTACTGTAGCTCCGTTCATAATTTCTCTTCCATCTTATTTTCCACCCTCTCCTAACAACTGTTTCATTGTACAACTGGTAGGTTTTCCTCCTGTTACAATACACCTTTCAGACCTTCTTACTGTCAATTTCCGTTTCAGCGCTGAATGACCTCACAAGTCCCAGCGCTTAGCCTTTGGCCTAAATTCTGTATTCTGTTCTGTTCTATTTCCTCTGATCACATGCTTACTCTTCAGCCTACCATCTTTCAGCACTCTTCGCATAAGCAAACCACATCATAACGCTTACGTCAGGTCAGTCCTCTGGCTGTGGGCCACTGTCTCACTGGTGAGGCAGGGGGGTGACTATTGAAGGGTTGTGGAACCAGTGGGGAGGGCAACGCTACCTGAATGGCTCATGGCCAGTGGCAGTCACATTTTCACTCCTGTAGAATGCGAGGAAATGCAAGCATTCTCACTTCCCCTGCATAGTGGTAAAGTCGTCATGTGGTTTGAAAGTCACGAAATGGCCAGGCATATCCCTCTTAGCCAGTATTTAGTTGCTAAAAAGATTCCTTAGCCATTATTTATTTGCGAAAACCCCATTATTACCCAATATTTATATGCAGAAGATCCCCTTTGCCAATATTTATTTGCAAAATGGCCCTTAATCAATATTTATTTGAGAAAAACCCTTACCCAATATTTATTTTCAAAACACGCCCTTAATATTTATTTGCCAAAAACCCCTTATATTTATTTGCAGAAAAACCTCTTATCCAATAATGATTTACGAGAAACCCCTTACTCATTATATATTGCAGAAGAAACAACTTTCCTCAAATTTATTTGAAAAAAAAAAAAACTATTTGAGAAACGCAGATGTTCAATTTGCATGCGAAAAAAAATAATCCCTCGTTAATCCTGGGCATGGTGTGAAATTGGAGCTGTGTCTGATGACCCGATAAATAGGATTTGAATAATTGGTTCAATTGTGAATGCACAGCATGCTGTTTATGTTGTTTCTGGATGTACGTGGTTGTGGTGCAGATGAGAAGAAACGTAGCTGAATTGATTTGTGTAAGGAGAGCAGGCGTGCTGTTTGGCCTGAAGTGAAATAAAGGGGAAAGATTAATGTTTTTAGGAGCGGGAGCTTGAGTGAAATAAAGGGGAAAGGGTAATGTTTGTAGGAATGGGAGTTCGAAGTGAAATGTTGGTGAAAGGAATGGGAGTCTGAAGTGAAATATAGGTGAAAGGGTAGCGTTTGAAGGAACGGGAGCTTGAGTGAAATAAAGGAGAGGGTAATGTTTGTGGGAATGGGAGCTTGAAGTGAAATAAAGGGGAAAGGGTAACGTTTGTAGGAACGGGAGCTTGAGTGAAATAAAGGGGAAAGGGTAATGTTTGTGGGAATGGGAGCTTGAAGTGAAATAAAGGGGAAAGGGTAACGTTTGTAAGAACGGGAGCTTGAAGTGAAATAAAGGGGAAAGGGTAATGTTTGTAGGAATGGGAGCTCGAAGTGAAATGTAGGTGAAAGGAATGGGAGCCTGAAGTGAAATATAGGTGAAAGGGTAGCGTTTGAAGGAACGGGAGCTTGAAGTGAAATGAAGGTGAAAGGTTAATGTTTGTAGGAATGGGAGCTTGGAGTGAATAAAAGGGGAAAAAGTAATGTTCGAAGGAACGGGAGCTTGAAGTGAAATAAAGGGGAAAGGGTAATGTGTGTAGGAACGGGGCCCTGAGTGAAATAAAGTGGAAAGGGCAATGCTTGTAGGAGGAGGAGCCTGAAGTGAAATAAAAGGTGAAAGATTAACGTATGAAGGAACGGGAGCCTTGAGTGAAGTATAGGTGAAAGGGGAATGTTTGCAGGAACGAGAGCTTGAAGTGAAGTATAGGTGAAAGGGTAATGTTTTAAGGAACAGGAAGGAGGAGGGTGAATTGTGTCTAAAGCAACTGAAAAGTGTTGATCTTCTTTAGGTAGGAGTGTAATTTTTGTATGGGCCAAAATTAGAAAAGAATGATAGTGAAAGACTTGACCCTTGGCTCAGTTGTTTGAATTGTGAATGAATGTGGCAGCGATCGGCGACCTTTTAATACTAGGAAACATCCCCTGTAGTGGAAAACGACAGTGTTTATAGTGTTTATATATATATATATATATATATATATATATATATATATATATATATATATATATATATATATATATATATATATATATATATATATATATATATATATATATATAATTTGAAATTATTATCCAAAGAAGCGCCTTAAATCGCATTAGCTCCACACTGACGTCATTCTCTCATCGTTTTCTTTCTCTTTCATTCATTAGGCAAACTGGAGTAATAAGACCCAGTGGTCCTCGCTGGGAAGTCCTGTATTATGCATGAATGTGCTTCGTCTCATCCGGATTAATTCGCTGTCTCGTGTCGCCACATTCGGGACTTAGCGTGATTGTAGATTTTTGAGGCCTCTCTCAAAGCGCGTTTTCATATTAAGATTTGTAGCCGAAAATGTTCAGGAAGGCACGTGGGAATAAAGGTTGTTATAATTAATTGGAATTAGGAATGACGTTTAAGAAGATCATGTGGGACTACAAGGTGATGGAAGCTTTTGGTTTATTCAGACACCCCCCCACTCCACACACACACACACACACACAAAGCATTGTAGATGGACGGTGCAGGACCAGTGGAGTAACTATAGATATTCGGATTAATCGGTATGTAAGCCCTTGAGAATAAAGTATTAAATAGATGGAAATTTCCTGATTCTTGTTCACTTGAATTTAGCGTAAACTATGCTGGTAAGAAATTTGGAAACCATCTACCGGTTTTTTTTTTTCATGCTAAACCCAGCTGTATGTTTGTTTGTTTGTTTGTGTGTTTGTATATAAGAGAGAGAGAGAGAGACGTTGCACTAATATACGTGACACTGAAAGTATATATTTCTCTTTATGGTCGTATTATGTTTGCAGTTTAAATTGTGTTGTTATTCAGTCTGGTGAAGACTGCAAATATCAGTAATAATATTTACAATAATAAAATTAGTAATAGACTCCAAAATGAAAGTAAAACACATAGTGATGATGGCCGCAGTTGTTATAATTTCTATATAGTAGCTGTAATATTGTAATAACGCAGGCAGTGCAAAGAGAAAGTTAGTGGAACCATTTTAATAAAGTATTTACACTGAAGATAATATCCGCGGACGCATTCCTTCGTGTTTATAAGCAATAATGCGTTTGTCACTCCAGCTTGTTTTGTGTGGCTACCGAAAGTGTATGGCATGTAATGAAATTCGTAAATAAATCCACACCAGGAATGAATTTAATCAGGCTAAGCATAACCCCAGTGAGTTCCATAAAACATATAATATTTTTTCCGAAGGGACGGGTCATATAAATGTAATAAAAAAAATAAAAAAGTTGCGATTATTATGGTCAGTGTGCCGTCATCATCATTACCTTTATGAAACTCATAAGTTGCCGGAGTATTTTCATGAATGCGCACTTGTGTAATATGTATGGAACCCGGACGCATTTTCCCGAGATGTAACCGAGTACTGAGACCTTTCCCTGAAAAAAGCGGGACGCCATATCTTAAAAACTAATCATAGAATTTTATTGAAAATAACCTCATTATGTTTCCCACAACCAAATTACTCCTTCCGAATTAACGTTACCTAACCTAACGTAGGGGCATGGCAAAAAAAAACGGGGCTGGTGCAATACTAGCATACATCTCAGGAATTTGCAAACCGGATACTAGTGATTAGCGAAAGAGGCTGTTTCATTGCCGCGTGAAAAATGAGTTGCAAGCAAAGAATATTCGCTGGTAATTCTTTTATCCGTAGCAAATGAATCATGAAATTAATTTTTTTAGTTTTCTGTAAAGGAAAACCGTTGTGCCGCTTTGTCTGTCCGCCAGCCCTCATATCTTAAAAATAATTGAGGCTAGAGGGCTGGAAATTGGTATGTTGATCATCCACCCTCCAGTCACCAACATACCAAATTGCAGTCCTCTAGCCTTAGTAGTTTTTATTTTATTTAATGGTAAAGTTAGCCATAATCGTGCATCTGACAACGATATAGGACAGGCCACCACCGGGCCGTTGTTAAAGTTTCATGGACTGCGGCTCATACATCATTATACCGAGACCAACGAAAGCTAGGTCTATTTTAGGTAGCCTTAATTATACACTACAGAAAACTCGACTGCTCCGAAGAAACTTCGGCGCATTTTCTACTTGTTTTCTTTTAGTGTCGATCTTGTACCATTCGCTCAGAGGATTTCAGAACACCTAAGGTTGAAGACAACGATTTATGTTTTTATCTAAAGCTCTCCTTCTCTTGGAGGCTGCCTCACAGATTGGGTCAATTCGCTTTAGCTGTTCGTTAAGGAGTCGGGCAGGTTTATTGTCAAGGAAGTCACTCTCTCGTTCTTCCCTTAAAAAGATATCAGCAGTTGACTGCCAGTTAATAAAATAGAATAGATATGCTTTAGAGGAAGGTTTGCAGTCTACAGGTTACAGTGGATTTTCATGCTTATCACTTAGGTTATTTTTAGCGATCCTTTACCTCTTTTCCCATCGGCACTATTCCTTCTCTTATTCACGGGTCCTATTATCATCTACATTCTACAGTATATTCTGCATTCCAAAGCCTATTATGATTTACATTCTACAGCCTATTATCATCTGCATTCTACAGCCTATTGTGATTTACATTCTACAGCCTGTTATCATTCTTCTACAGCCTATTATGATTTGATATCTTCACAGCCTCTGCATTCTACAGCCTATTATGATTTACATTCTACAGCCTATTATCATCTGCATTCTACAGCCTATTGTGATTTACATTCTACAGCCTGTTATCATCTGCATTCTACAGCCTATTATGATTTACATTCTACAGCCTATTATCATCTGCATGCTACAGCCTGTTATCATTTACATTTACAGCCTAATTTCATCTGCATTTACAGCCTATTATCTTTTACATTCTGCAGCTTATTATCATCTACATTCTACAGAGAGCCTGTACCCAATCACTTTTTATGTACCATTTGCGTCATTGCATCTCGCAATTACAGAAGCGGTCAAGCCGTGTTCGGCAGATTTTCAAGAAGTATTTTCCCATAAGAAACTTTCGTCATTTCTCCCTCACGAAAACGGGCAAAGACTATCGCATATATTTGCATTCATCTGGTCAAGAAATTAATTTTCTTTCTTCTTCTCTTCTTCTTCTTCTTCTTCTTCTTCTTCTTCTTCTTCTTCTTCTTCTTCTTCTTCTTCTTCTTTTTGCGCGATAAGTCGCCATCCCGTGAATGACTACGGCTTTCAGACCTTACCTCAGCCACCAAATCGAGAGAGAGAGACAGACAGAGAGAGAGAGAGAGAGAGAGAGAGAGAGAGAGCTTGCTTTTATCAAGAAATCTTTTGAGAGAGAGAGAGAGCTTTAATCACCAAATCTTTTCGAGAGAGAGAGAGAGAGAGAGAGAGAGAGAGAGAGAGAGAGAGAGAGAGAGAGAGAGAGAGAGAGAGAGAGGTGTCCTATCCTCAGGATGTAAAACTCAGACCTTTATGAAATTCCTTATTTATTTCGATGGGAAAGTTTTAATTGGCTGTTGGGATTTTTTTTCTGTTCTTTCTAGGTTTCCGTAGTCGTTCTCTTGTCTCTTGCAATTTCCAGGTAAATAGAACAGGTTGTTCCTTGCGTATGAAAAGTTTTACAGGGTTTTGAATGTAAAAAAATTTGATATAATCACGACCTCTCTTTTTTTTTATCTGGACATTTTGTGTATATTTTTTCTGTTGTATATATCATAGCACATGGTTTCAAATATATATATATATATATATATATATATATATATATATATATATATATATATATATATATATATATATATATATGTACATACATACACAGGCATACATACAAGTTAAGTATACCTTAGTTTTACCAGACCACTGAGCTGATTAACAGCTCTCCTAGGGCTGTCCCGAAGGATTAGACTTATTTTACGTGGCTAAGAACCAATTGGTTACTTAGCAACGGAACCTACAGCTTATTGTGGGATCCGAACCACATTATAGCGAGAAATGAATTTCTATTACCAGAAATAAATTCCTCTAACTCTTCATTAGCCGGCCGGGGGAATTGAACTCCGGCCCATCGAGTGACAGTCCGAAGCTCTACCGACTCAGCCAAAGAAGGGCTGACATATATACTGTACGTACATATGTGTACATATGTATACATACATATATTTATTATTTATATATTATGTATATTATAACTTTTGTTTGTTTTCTAAGGTGATTCAGTTACAGGCGAAGAGTGCTAAGCGCGGGTACTCCATATATGAAAGTGTAGGTTCGTATGTTAGGAAAAATACAAATTACATTAGAATCTGGTGTATTGTAATTTTTTGTATGCATAACAACTATAAGTGCAAGGATATTGTGGAAAGATCATTGTGTTTACCGCTACGTTGAAAACTAGGAACTTCAAAAAATTAAAACTAGACTAACAGCCTTATTGTTGTCTGGTGTGCATAAGCTGATGGTGTCTTCATTTCTAGTTATACAAATACAGTTTAATGCCGTATTATGGGTTGGCGAAGATATTTACTTAATCTCTTTGATAAACGGGTTTTTCTCCATGTCATTGTGTAATGCTTCTTAGAAATTTAATCTTGATATGAGAAGTCTTAATTTGCAAATAAATAGTTTTACATCCGTTTAATACAGTAATTCATATATCGTCTTAATTTGCAGATAAAGTTTTACACCTGTTTAATACAGTAATTCATATATCATGATGCTAATCTCTTACCGACTTGTCAAGTTACATTTGCTTAACAATCTCGGATTTTCGAATCTCTCTCTCTCTCTCTCTCTCTCTCTCTCTCTCTCTCTCTCTCTCTCTCTCTCTCTCTCTCTCTCTCTCTCTCTCTCTCTCCGGCTATCCTAAGTTTCGAAAAAATATTTACCTAATTTCTGCAGCTGAAAGTATTGGAACAGTTAAGCCTCATTTCAGAGGTCACATGAAACTCGAGACAGTTCAGCCTGTAAAATAAACGAAGACAATTTCGCCGCTTTTAACTCCCTTTCTTCTTATTTAGGACTCGGGACATTCTTGGGGGAGGAAAACTTATGTCGACTTGGTTGGTGCGTACCCGCCAAAGCTTTCCCTGAACTTAAATTTTCCTGAAACTTACGAGTTTTCATCTCTCGGGTCGTCGAGGGCTTGCACTATTCCTTTCCCCCTTGATTGCTCGCTCCCCAGGTGGTGTGGCGTCACCTGATTCCGCGTGTTTTGATTTGTCGGGTCCTTTGCTAAGTAAGTTAGCAAACTCGGCGCAACAATTCAAGTGTGCTGTTGACGTTTTCATGCGGGCCAAAGCGGAGCCACAGCTTCTTTGGAGCAGTGGAAAGCAAATAGCATGTATGAATGTATGCATGAGTGTGTGTGTGTATATATAATATGTATATATATATATATATATATATATATATATATATATATATATATATATATATATATATATGATATATGTTATATATATAACCAACATTATGCCGTGTCAAGGACCGCCGGGAAGCGCCTGAGAAAATCTGCCTTTTTTAAACTTTAACTACTGAATCGAGGATGAACTTATGTGCAGAAAATTTCCACAACATTAGTGGGTGTCTTGAAATTAGAGGCCCCCCCCCCTCCACAGAACAAATGGAAAGTTATGAAGTTTTCTGGTATAGCCTATCTCCAAGTACATTATTTTAAGTTTCTGTTAAGCTATTTTTCATTTTACATTTCTTGTATATTCAGACTGAGTAGTGGAGTTAGCTACAGCCATGGCTAACGACTTGGAGGAAATCAGATGGATTGACCAAATAAGGGCTATAACCTTCAGAGAGGCCAGGGATGCTGGCGCATCCTTCATTTCATGTTCCTGGATAGCTAAATACATTAAAAGAGATGAATCCTTTGTTAAAAGAAACTGGAACAAAAATCCATATGACTGTCATCACGAAAAGTGAGAATCTTGGAAGGCCTGAAATCCTTTCTCAGGAGTCAAAAGACATCATAGCTGAGGCAGTGGGTAGACCAAGAAAGTCTTTACGTAAATTGGTGCTTGAACTAGAAACAAAAAGGGGAAAGAAGAGAAGTTATAGTGCTGTATATTGTGAGTTGAAAAAATCTGGTATCAAGCCATTTCATGTTATAAGCAAGCCCGATATCACTCAGCAACAGAGAGAAGACTGTGCATGGTTTTGTGGTTCATTTCTTAAAGATTGGGATGAAGCTTACTTTCTCCATGTTGCCGCATCAGATGAATTCTTCATTTACACAGTCAGGAAGCCAAATCATAAAAATGACATCATTTGGGCTGCAAAGTTGGATGATATCAGCGATGACGTGCGTTATCGCCAAGTTGTGAAATTTCTTGAATGTTTGAGAATTTTCCTGTTTCACAGCCAAGTGGTTAATGTGGATCATCAAAGAAAAAGAACAGTCATGGAATGGCGAATACTTCAGAGACACTGTGCTTACTGGTGGAGTATTTCCTTTCCTCAAAGATCCTGAAAATGTGTTATCTGTTGAAGAAGTCACATTTTTGCTTGATAAGGCACCATGTTTCAAGGCTCTTCAGACACAGGAGCTGCATCGAAACAGTGGTATCGATTTCTTCTCATCACGTGAATTTCAGGAGCTCCCTTAATGACCTTAATGTGGGAGCTGGCCTTAATGTGTGTGAAAACATCGGTAGTATCTTAAAGGATCGTGTTGAAGCACACACATGAACTATGATGGTATACCAAGCCTCGACGACCTGCGAAGAGAGGTGACCGAAGTGCTCAGGGAAATGGAGTTTGAGTCTCAGCTTTTTTGCAATTTGCTGACATCATACCCCTCAAGAATGCAGGCTGTGGTACAGGCAGATGGATGCCACACAAAATATTGAATACTCAGAGAGAAACTTAAATAAATACCTGTTCTGAAATACCTTTGTTTTTGTCCATATCAATTTTAGTTTATGCTGTAGAGAGGGGGGAGGCTCTAATTTCTAAAACACCCTGTATATTCACTTTCACTTAACCCCTCAGGAGGTATCAAGAACATTGCCATAAATTAAATGTTTGAACGTTTTAGGGTGGTTTGATCCCTATCGAAAGAATAGAGGTTGATAGATCGGTAGAAAGAATGTATAATTCGGAAATCTTGTGGGTGACAGGGGGAAGGGTACCCCCAGGAAGTCCTTGATCTGTGGAGAGAAAAAGGTATTGAAATGGAGGGGCCTCAGTCTTCAGAAAATCCGAGGTTGGTTGCAAGGTGGAGATGAGATACCCAGTGTTTGTTTTAAAAAAAGAGTAACTTAATAATTTATTCGTTAATTCCTTCTTTCATTCTTATTCTTCCTCCTCGGTGCGCGAAAAAGAAAAGGAGTTGATGAAAAGTAAATAAAAAATTTTGTATCCACATTAGTAAAAGAGAAAAGTGATAGAAGGTGTAACACGCTGTAAGTATTTGAAGTGTTACGCAACTTGACTTTTTGTTTCGTATATTGATAATAATTCCATTATACTACAGTTCTTGCAGTCGTCGGTAATCTCAGTTAATCATTCAGGTGAGACAAGGATCGAGATAAAAGAGGAATGCTTTCTTATCTGGTGTAATATGTCGAATTGACACTTGTAAATTTGACGGCAATCTGTGAATTAAAGAACGCTAAAAGATAACGGGAAAGAGATATCTCACTCGGAACTTCACTCGGAACTCAGATGAATTCAGGAAGTAGTTAGGTGTATATAATGTACAAGGGGAGCAAAGACTTATATAGTTTGTGAACAGTTCCTATTTTCTTGCGTCCTAATGGACGAATCCGTTGAATCACGTATTCGAGAACAGGACGCAGAATTAATCTCTCCGTTTGTAATCCAGTTTTCAGCTCCGTCTTGGCAGGTTCATATAGGTGTTGTGATTGATGATGGCAGATTCCAGAATCTTCCTGTTGCACGGACATTAAATCTCGCTCTTGGGGGAAAAAAAAACAAGCGAAAATTCATAAGCGCTCTTGATTCCTATCTTACTGCTCGTTTGTGCTCGACATAATCTCTGTGAATTGGATCTACTCGTTTCGTCTACGTAAATTTCATTAGCCTTGGAATTAATGTTCATTAGCAAACACCTGATGGCTTATGTGAGGCGGAAAATGAACTGGGTATCGGGCTGAGATGTTGAGTGGCCATAGGAGTGATTTTGTAGATCGTTAGTTGTTTTATGGTGTTAGTGGGACCCCTGAAGTATACGATGGTGTAAGCTATTTTGAGTAATTGTATTTGAGTGAACTCTTGAAGATTTTTTCAAATTCTGTTCCGACATCCCCGTGTGAACAAACTGGAAAGTTCCATAATAAAAAGTTTTCAAGGCAATCATGTTATTTACTAAAACATCGTTGTAGCTGAGGAAATAGGTGCAGGAAACTGCTTGTTTGCTTCTTTCAATTGCTCGGGGCATGTCTTAACAAGGTGTGGAAAAATGTATTTGGGATTTTAATTGTTTGCTGAAGTTTAGAACAGCATGAATATATTTTACCATTTTGAATACTGTATGCCATTACAAGTATTTGAAATCTGTATTTGAGAATATTTTGTCTGAACAAAGGTGTAACATACAGTAGAATTGTGTTTTTTAGGTTTTTATGAAAATCTTGTTTAAAACCCTCTCTCTCTCTCTCTCTCTCTCTCTCTCTCTCTCTCTCTCTCTCTCTCTCTCTCTCTCTCTCTCTCTCTCTCTCTCTCTCATATTAAGCCTTGCTGCTTTAACCAATACAAACCTTAATATATTCCCCCAAAACCATATTTTACTTATAGTAAAAGTCAAATTCGACGAAGAGATGTTTTCACTTACAACTCCGAGACTTTTCCTCTATACATCAGCGTTGAGGAAAACTGATACGGTCACACAAAGTTATATATATAAAAACTTAGTTTATATAAAGTGTGCCCAGACAAAAAAAAAAAAAAAAAAAAAAAAAAAAACACCCTTACTCGGAATTGAGTTTTTTCATATTTCGTGTTCGAATTTAGTTTTTTCAGATTGCTTACTAGATTTTTTTCATATTTTTTACTGAAAATTGTTGTTTCAGATTTCTTACTGGAATTTTTCTTTTCATATTCTTCATGTCTCATACCCGAAATTTTGTTTCTTTCATATTTCTTACTCGAAAAATTTTGTTTTCATATTTCCTAATCGAAAATGTATTTCTGCATATTTCTTAATCGAAAATGAGTTTTTTCACAATTCTTACTAGAAATGTTTTACCTATTCAGTAAATTCGACATTACCCCTTTGACATCAAAACCGTAATTCACCCTTGAGCCAAGATACACCGTAATTGTACATCTCAAGCTAGGTGGCCCTTATCCCTTGGTTAATTGAAATTAACCACTTCGTTATAACCTGTTCTCTGTGTGGTCTCTGTACGTGTGTGTGTGTGTACGTGTGTATGTGTGTGTGTTCGTTTCACAGGCATATTGTTAATTTGAGTGGATGATGCAGTGTGGGTTGGAAGTATATAAATCCTCCCTGAGGACTTTTAAAGCCAGGCCAACACACCTGCCGCCCTCTGCACCCAATAGTAATCACATCACTCGATTAGGGTCTTATCAGAGCGATTGGATTTTTCTCTCTCTCTCTCTCTCTCTCTCTCTCTCTCTCTCTCTCTCTCAGTTTATTTATTGATATTTCGGTAATATACCCTCAAAGTTTAATTATGACACTTGATTTGTTATGAACAAAGTGATTTTGATTTTGTCATTATCGTTCAGTTTTCAGTATTTTGTATTATGACATGTATCACGTATATAATTTTTTCCATGAAAATAGGAAGTATTTTGTATTATGACATGTATCGTGTATATAAATTTTCATGAAAATAAGGAAGTTTTCGCCTTATAGAAGCAAAGCCCCAAACACTGAATACCGTTATCTTTTAGCTATTCCGTATTGATGATGTAATTAATATTCTCTCTAGCGGTCCAGGGTACCACCCTCCTCTCCATTTTAATTTTAATACGCAGTCGTCTCGAAATCTGTCCGAAAACCTTCATATCGTAAAAGGATGTTTATAATAGTTTAATCCTTACTTCATTTCACGCCCACCTTCTTGCTTTGTTTTTCTGGTACCGCATAAGTTTGGTAGTTCGAATAAATGAGTGAGTGTATAATGCTAATGTGTAAACCTTAGTATGTTTGTGTCTGTCGGTATCTCGCTGCAAGCTATTTGAATTGTCACATACTGTAATTATCTTTAGTTTTATATGCATATATATAATTGTAATCTTGGATTGTTAGAAAGCCTCCGTTTCTGGATAGATTTAAATGGAGAGAGAGAGAGAGAGAGAGAGAGAGAGAGAGAGAGAGAGAGAGAGAGAGAGAGAGAGAGAGAGAGAGAGAGAGAGAGCAGCAGCAGCGTCTTCTTGTTATGTTTTAACGTTTAACAAATAGTCTTACTGTCATATCTTGCATTTTCTGTTATATATCTGATTGCCTGCTTATATATATATATATATATATATATATATATATATATATATATATATATATATATATATATATATATATATATATATATATATATATATATATATATATATATAATTTAATGTGCAACCAAATTCTGATCCTCTTCCTCCCCTTGAATGGTTTCATATCCAAGTTAGACCCAGCGTCATTTCATTTTAGTTTCTATCCCTTAATTTGAACCAGCTAAGAAAGAGGTCCGGTCTCTCTCTCTCTCTCTCTCTCTCTCTCTCTCTCTCTCTCTCTCTCTCTCTCCCTTTCGTAGAAGCCTTGATGAGGGACGTTTCGTCTTTGGCTGCCCTCCTGAATTCGCGGTAATGTTTCCTTGTTTAGGACGGGCTTAAGTGGAATCTCTAAGAGTGCCTGCTTCGTGTTTTATAAGCACGTCATCCTGTGATGCATATTTTTTTTTATGATGTTACTCCTCATGCATTCATAAGCAGTACTAGAAGTTCTTTGTGAATATATATGATGCGTGGATTTATGTGTATTGCTTGTTGTAAACATGCAGGTGTGGCTTGTTATTGGTGCGCGTGCGTGCTTGTGTGTGTATAGGAGAGAGAGAGAGAGAGAGAGAGAGAGAGAGAGAGAGAGAGAGAGAGAAAGTTTTGTCTAACTTCATTATGGGTGATTAAAACTTCTTTAACTTCCATTTCCACATTTTCATTGTTGGATCGCTAGAGAGAGAGAGAGAGAGAGAGAGAGAGAAATGTGTTTTGACCAACTTCATTATGAGAGAGAGAGATTACGACTTTTCACTTTCATTGCTCTCATTTTCAGAGAATGAATTTTCTCTCTGCGTCACTTGTTTGTGCATTCAACCCTTAGACTTCTCCTTGTCGGATGTAATTCTTCTCATGTTATTTTTTTTTCCTCATTTTGCTTGGAAAAATCTCCTAAAGATATGCGCCTCACATAGCTGAACATTGTTTAGCATAAGGTGAACCCATTTTAAATAGAATAGACCTTGGAAAATGTATTACTATTCGTAAGGTGCTTTGTTTTGTCTTCGTTGGAGTACGTTAAGAAACCTTAATTATTTATCCATTAAGTAATGGTTCCTCCCTCTCCTGTCAAGCAAGGTCAGTCGAGCAGCGAAGGACAAAGATCGTCAGCTCCGCATATGACTCGCCCCTCTTTTATACTCTGAATTAAATTAAGATTAATGTACCCTCCTGATTGATTTTGACTAATAGCGGCGATTTGTTGCGTTTAGTGAGAGTTGTTTGTAAGCTTTATTGGAAGTAGTTTAGGGGACGAATGGAAATATTTTGTATTTTAATGATTCGGTGTTGTGTTTGGAGTATTCTTGGTACCCAGTATTTTTGCCCATTATCGCCAACGCATCGGTCGAACTCCACCCATTTTATGATGAACGTGCCTCTTCCCACCTACATTTCAGGCGTGCGCGTTGAAAATTAGATTGAATTTTTTCTTACCTGATTTTAAACAGCATTTTGCCGAGTTGTGTATCGTTTATGATTTCGTGCTGCTCACTCCTGAATTCTCTCGCTAAATGCTGAGCAACTTCTCAAAGGAACGGTTCCCTTTTCCGGTAAATTTAAAGTCACCTTGAGCACAGGTTCAGCTTGAAGGTCGTTTTTATTGCTTATAAGTTCTCGAAAACAAGTTTGACCCAGTTGCCCTCTTTCTGAAAGAAAAGCTCGGTTTCATGGGCCTTTATATCGCCCATAAAGTCGCGTTGAATACAAGTTAGGCCTGGTGTCTCCATTCTAATAACCATAAAGTCTTTTTGGAAGTAACTTGGGCCTGAAGACGTATTTTGGTATCCTTAGTAATCGATTTCTTGAACTTACAAATACTTTACACAGTAAATGTTAACTTTAGTGGTCCCTGTTTGCCTTCCTCCAGCCCAGGGACCAGCCTTCCTTTCACCAGTGGCTTCCTTTCGAGTTGAGCAGAATGAAGGTACCCAAGTACGAGCTTCTGGGTGGGCCATAGCGTCCCTAGGGTCGTGACCTGACCTCTTTTAACACCCTTCTTATGTTCCAGTTTGTACCTGATGATAATATTAACGTTTTAAAGCACAAATTGGGTTGAGTGTCCGATTTCTTGTGTTTACACAGTCTTGAACTGTTTCATTCGGAAGTGACTTTCTGTTGCTCTTGAATACACGGCATATTTTCGATAACTGCCAAGTCTTCCAGTATAGAATTTTCCTTAACAGCTCATTTCTGGCGCTGTTTAAGTTTTCCTAAGCATTGTTCATTTTGTGCTGTGTATGCGAAGCCCATTCTTTTTGCAGTTGTACGTCTGACTCCGCGGAATATTGCATCGATTCTTTTCACAAGCCAAGGTTGTGAACTTGAGTGGGCGTTGCCTTTTGCCACTTCCCCGTGCATTTAATTCGAGATTTTTGCGGTCCCTTTTTTTTTTTTATTTAAATCCCTTCGGTGTTTTAGATTGATTCTGTCCTTCCCACCTCGTAATATCCTGCCATCGTTCAGGAAAGTAGGTATCAGATCTGAGTTTCGTTTTCAATTCAATTAAATAGTTTCAAAGAAGAAAAATTCTTTCTTTTGATAGTTGTATTTGTAGTCTCTCTCTCTCTCTCTCTCTCTCTCTCTCTCTCTCTCTCTCTCTCTCTCTCTCTCTCTCTCTCTCTCTCTCTCTCTCTCTCTCCAATGTAAGGGTTTGACTTATTATTCAAACTGAGTACCAAGCAGTAATTGTTTTCCCCTAATCACGTACATGAATGGAAAATTACAGTACACTGCAATTGGCTCGCAACACCGTACTGTTGCAAGCAATGCAAAATTCGCCCTACTAGAATTTCTCTCCGGGAGCCACGCATACAAGGGATTTTTCTAGGCAGCCCAGGTAACGTTTATTTTAATTAAAGCGTGTGACTTGTCGAAATCATTTTACTGACATCCAAGGGCGAAGAGCAATATTGCGATCAGAGAAACGAATGTTCAAATTAAAACCCCTTTTTAACAGCGCTTTTAACTCCTTAGTCTGATTTTAATCGGAAGTCAGTAGTAGTATTTCTGTTATATATAGAATGAGTCACATGCTCGACAGTGAAAAAAAACCTATGTCCTTTCCATTCCGGGAAAGTGACGTGAAAGAAACTACACATGCTTTCACTTTCGACAGTGATGTAGAGCAGGGGCCTTTCTCCTTCGTAACATTCTGCGGTTTAGGACAAAACTCAGTTTTGAAGGAGAGAGAGAGAGAGAGAGAGAGAGAGAGAGAGAGAGAGAGAGAGAGAGAGAGAATGTTCGCCAAAGCCCATAGTTGTATACTTTTGATATTTTTTTCGGGGAGAGAGAGGAGAGAATGTTCGCCAAAGCCCATAGTTGTGTACATTTTATGTTTATTCTTATTTTATATCAAATTGTCACTCTTGTGGTTCGTGAACACGATAAAAGCCATATTACAGGACTGAAATCAGAGACAAAGTCTTCATTTAGGTTCGGGACCAAAATGCAGATCCAAATTCTAGTGTGTGTGTGTTTTTTTTTTTTTTTTGACCGGTTACCAAATCTAAAAGTGTAAGTAATCCCCCAGATATTGTAATTGAAATTCATGGATGCTAGGCAGTGCAAAGCCATTCGTACATTTACAGGGTTCACCTCCTCTCGGAATGCATGGAAACAGTTTTCTGCAATTCCGGTATCATCGTGAACGTCGAGAATGACTGCGCTTTGCGACAAAAACCGATGAAACAGTTCGACAGTTGCACGGTTTCAGGGAGGGCCCAGGTCCTGAAATCGCCACTGCATGATGCGAGAGGTTTTGACTTGCTTCCTACGCGCTAGTGACTTTGTTCGTTTTCATTTAGGTTTTTTTCTTCTTTTTTTTTTGCATCCATGCGTTACGGTATTGTAATTTACATTTGTATATACAGACAGGAATTTTTATGTTCCGGTTGTCGATTTCAACTATACACATTATATATATATATATATATATATATATATATATATATATATATATATATATATATATATATATATATATATATATATATATATATATATATATATATATGTTGTGTATATTTGTATATCTGCTTTTTCTGTAATTCAAATTTAGTATTTTTCCTAAAAATACTAACAAACGAACAGAAATTTTGAAAAGTGCCTTTTTGACAACTTATATTACAGAAATATATTATATATATATATATATATATATATATATATATATATATATATATATATATATATATATACTATATATACATATACAGTATATATATAGTGTGTATAACTAAGTTTTATTTTTACATTTTGGTCTGTACCTCGACTTTTACCTACCCTCTTTCTTTTTTTAGATGTTTTAGTTTCTCTTTTAACTTGGTTTAGGTTTTTTATCTTTTATTTAGGAAAATACATTTTAAAGTTAATTTTGCCATTCAATACATATGCAAAATATGTAATTTATGTACAAATCAACAAATATGTCATAATATTTTATATGCATAAATATACTTAAATTTACTATGTACATACATCGTAAATATGTATACCTACTGTATATACTGTATGGTATACATACCCATTATAGTATACATACTCATATATATCTGTATATATTAAAATTCCAGGTAACTACGTGTAAAATGAGAATGAACGTTTTTAAATGATTTACGCAGTAAATACCTATTCCTGTATATATTTTCTCTTATTAAAGCAATTAAATGTGGATCACCCAGATTTATAACTATACCAAATACCAGATATAAAATCTGCTAATAACACATATGCAGTATTCCTATCTTTCGAACTATTTGTTTCAAAATCAAATTTTAGTACTTGAAGAAAATTCTTAGTTCTGACTTTACACAAAGCTTTAAACACTTTTTTAAACCATTCTATTAACTTTGTATTCATTCTACAAAAATAAAATAAATGCATCATAATTTCTTTTTCCCCACAAGTACCACATACATCATCTTGTACGGTATTCATCATATGTAATCTGTCCCGAGTTGGCAATACTTCATGTTTATACTTATACAATACTTCTCGGACATGTGGCTCTATAAACTTGCTGTTTACATTTACCCATATATTCTTCCAGTTAAACAATGGGTAGTTATTTTGAACATTTGGCTTATCTACCATTAAAATCTATATACATTGCTACTTTTACAATGCAGATACACATCCATCTTGATGACTAGTCTTAAAGTATTAATTATTTCTTCATAATAGGGGGTGGCTATTACTGCACCATCTTTAATTCCATTATCACTTAATAAGCAGCTTCCTTTCAATTTACAGTAATACATCATTAGCTCATACCCAAACTCTTTTTTTTTAAAAACTCATAAAAAGTACAAAAGAGAATTTTCTTTACCTTATAGCCAATTTTTACTACTCCACGCCCTCCTTCTAATCTTGGCAAACTTGTTGTTTTCCTGCTAATTGGCTGGTAATTACCTTTCCATAAATACTAGAAAAACATTCTTCTGTCTGCTTCTCAATATTTTTTGGGATCTGTATCACATGGGCTACATACCAACATTTTGATAAAAACTTCATATTAATGACCAGAGCTTTTTGAAATATTGTTAACTTCCTATTATGTGAAAAGCCGACCATTTTCACCACATTTTCTCTAATTTTGTTCCAATTTTCCTCCCTTGTTTTACAAAAATCATTAAAGTAGGTTATACCTAAAATTTTACAGCTATCGGTTTGTATGTTCAAATTTTGTACTGGCCATTAGATTCTGTTTTTCCATTGCCCTAACCCAAATATCCTAGTTTTATTCAAGTTAAGAGAAGCACCAGTAGCATCCTCATACATTTTTAAGATCTTAAAACTTCCTTCTATCCCTTCATCTATCTCTACATACTACAATAGAGCTATCGTCTGTATACCCAACAACACAAATCCTTAGATTATTTGGCATTTCAGGAGAATATTTACCAACTCTTTGTTTCAACAATCTATACAATGGCTCTTGCTATTATGAACATCATCAAACTTGTTTTTATTTACGTGCTGTCTTTTCCTGGATGCCCTCTCGAGCTACTATGAAGCTTTTCCACTATGACCTGTTTATATATATATATATATATATATATATATATATATATATATATATATATATATATATATATATATATATATATATATATATATATATATATATACACACACACAGCTATACACACACATATATATATATAATATATATATATATATATATATATAATATATATATATATATATATATATATATATATATATATATATATATATATATATATATATATATATATATCCGTAAAGATACATTATGTGTGCTTGGCGCTTTCATCACGTGTAATGGTTTATATATTGTGCTATTTTAAAATTACAGCAGTTACTCAATATGTTACTAAGTCTCCCTCGTTTTCCTGACGTGTTTTATTGGTTCCCATTGGTAATCTGTCATTTATACTTTATATTGGATCTCCTAACTAGGAAATGGGTTTTTCATTCTTGATGTCGTGACGGTGTTTGTATATAGTTTGTTTTATTGAAAATCCTGGTTTAGTGGTGAGTAGTCATCTCTCTCTCTCTCTCTCTCTCTCTCTCTCTCTCTCTCTCTCTCTCTCTCTCTCTCTCTCTCTCTCTCTCTCTCTCGTTTAAACGTCAAGATTGGGGTTTTTTAATACTAGTTTATTACTGTGAGGCAAATATTACTATGTTAGTTTGTACTAATTTATGTAATATTATTATTATTATTATTATTATTATTATTATTATTATTATTATTATTATTATTATTATTATTATTATTCAGAAGTTGTTGAACCCTATTCATATGGAACAAGCCCACCACAGGGGCCACTGACTTGAAATTCAATCTTCCAAAGAATATGGTGCTCATTAGGAAGTAAGAGAAGGTAAGAGGAAGTACAAAAAGAAGAGATCTCACTTATTAAAAAGGAAAAATTAATTAAGAAATTCAAGGAGAATAGCATTAGGGTAGTAATGCATTGCATCTTCGTTTGAACTTTTGAAATCCGGATCACAAGGAGCTGTATTTAATGCCGCCATCTAAAAATAACCTTTCAAACATCAGCAGCGAGGTGACGTATTGAACTCTTGTCTCAGTAGACAGTGGCATCCTGCTCTCTTAAGCAGACGAGTTTTGGAACCTTTTGGGAGGGAGGGGGGTCGGGGGAAGGAGAAGCAAAGAACTCTCTCTCTCTTTGTCTTGAAGATGACGACGGAAGTGTCATTGAAAACGATTGACTTTGAAGTTGAAAATACCGGTATCGGTAGATCAGCCCGAAGACAGGAGTTGAAGAACGCTTGACATATATTCAAGAAATGCCTTGAGCAACCTTCAGTTATGTTTTGTATAGATAAGGAGAGGATAAATCAATTAGCATTACACACGCATAACCTTACTACTGTGTACAGTAATATTGTACATAGGTAGGAAGAAACAAATTAGCATTACACATACATAACGTTACTACTGTATACAGTAATATTACTTACATAGATAGGATGAAACAATTAGCATTATGTAGATAGGTAGGATGAAACAGTTAGCATTATGTACATAGGTAGGATGAAACAACTAGCATTATGTACATAGGTAGGATGAAAGTTAGCATTATGTACATAGGTAGGATGAAACAATTACCATTATGTACATAGGTAGGATGAAACAATTATTTGTATGTACATAGGTAGGATGAAACAATTAGCATTGGACATGCATAACCTTGCTACTATACTGTAGTGTATAGTATAGTGTATTGGTAGTGAAATGTGTTCTGTAGACCCCGTAGAATTGTGTACCTTTTTAAAAGAATTACAGTAGATGTAAAACTCTGAAATTGTGAAGCAACTTGAGTTACGTTGGCCGCATTGGAATCATATTCAGGTTTAATTCTGGTTCAAGAATGTTCTTAATATATCATGTTCAACTATCACTCGTATATACATTTATAAAGGGAAATTCCCCTATCGTGTGTTTCCGTTTTCATTATGCTGTTAGTTCGTGTTCCTGTGAGTTGGTGTTTTTTTGTACTCGAGTTTGCGCCGGTAAATGGCTCTGGATTTGCTGAGATTGCCAGGGCACCCCCTTTGATTCTATTATTTCATCGTCAGTGGAAGAGGATTTGGGCATAGTGGTTAGTTTAATTGAGAGAGAGAGAGAGAGAGAGAGAGAGAGAGAGAGAGAGAGAGAGAGCTTAGTATACAATTTCAGAATGTTTTCCATTCCTCAGTAACGGTGAGGTTTAAAACGAAAATTTCCATCTAACTGCTATTGCAGAATTCTCCCCAAAACTTAGTTTTCCTTCCCAAATGAGAATTATTCTCGCCATTGTTACATCAGGGTTGAAACGATGCCTAATAGACAATTTCGTGAATGGCTGGTGACAAATGAAATTAACGCCAACTGTCATCTGTAATTTATCGTCCTATCAGATCTCTAGAAATCGAAAGTTTGGGGTGAGTTATTAATATTCTGCTTATTCTAGAGTAGTTTCATACTCTTAGTGTATCTTTCACGTCCTCCTAATACAAACAGCGTGAGTTTTAATTGCGAGATGTAGCAAACGATTTCAGTATGTAAAATAAATAAGTTGTGACTTTTAATGTATCTGTAATGGCTGAAGACAGATTGAAGCTGTTATGAAATATGTTGCTGGAAACGTTAGGGAGGAACTTTGATATTTTGAGCTGATCCTGCGGCTGCCTGTAATCTGTTATTGGTTACTTGAAAAAACTGTCATCCCAAATTCAGATAAGAGGCCTACGTCGTCCAAGGCCTGAGTCATGCTTGTTTTGCACGTAACGCTGACCTGGATTCGGGTAATCCAAACGTACGAGTTGAAGTGCAGTTATAATTGCACGCTTGCGAGTGCAAGTATGCTTTTAATCTCTGAGGATTATAGATTATGTTTCTCTCTCTCTCTCTCTCTCTCTCTCTCTCATATCTCTCTTGTTGATCTCTCTCTCTCTCTCTCTCTCTCTCTCTCTCTAATAACTCATTTTTATGTCTTGTTGATTTAGATATGTTGTTCTCTCTCTCTCTCTCATAATAACTATTTGACATTATTATCTCTTGTTGAGTTAGGTCTCTCTCTCTCTCTCTCTCTCGGTATAATTTATGTTACTGTTTGAAATTTTTATCTATTTATATATTTTGCTCTTTTATCAAAAACTCTCTCTCTCTCTCTCTCTCTCTCTCTCTCTCTCTCTCTCTCTCTCTCTCTCTCTCTCTCTCTCTCTCTCTCTCTCTCTCTCTCGTTATAATTTGTTACAATTTATGCTACTGTGTGACATTTTTATCTATTTATATTTTTGCTCTTCTATCATCAACTCTCTCTCTCTCTCTCTCTCTCTCTCTCTCTCTCTCTCTCTCTCTCTCTCTCTCTCTCTCTCTCTCTCTCTCCTCGATAGAGAGAGAGAGAACAGCATGGGTTCAGAAAAGCCGGGCGAAGTTGAATGCACCCAGCCGTTAGGTGTGCATTTACGGGGCTCCCTCTCTCCATTACCCGGAGTCTCGAAGCATCATTTACATTAGCGCGATGCTCTCTCTCATCGGTATGCAGTGGTATTCCGAATATTTATTTCCTCTCCATCCTCCTAATCCTCCTTCCTCCTTCCTCTTCGTAAGTGGCATGGAGAGGTAGTGTCGTTTGTCCGTCAGTCATGCCACTGGGTACAAGTGGCTTTTGTCTCTTTGTGTTCCCCGTAGGAGAAACTCTCCTCCTAGGGATCTGGAAGTGATTATGCTGGCCATTGTTTCTTCTTGAAAAGGTCGTCCCCCTCTCTCTCTCTCTCTCTCTCTCTCTCTCTCTCTCTCTCTCTCTCTCTCTCTCTCTCTCTCTCGTAATAATTTATGGTAGTTTGATATTTTTATCTCTTTGATTTAATATTTTGCTCCTCTCTCTCTCTCTCTCTCTCTCTCTCTCTCTCTCTCTCTCTCTCTCTCTCTCTCTCTCTCTCTCTCTCATTAACTAACTGTTCATTATTCTTATCTCTTTGATGATTTAATTATATATATATATATGTGTGTGTGTTTGGATCTTTATCAAAAATCATTCCTCTATATATGAAGTAGGCTAAAGAAACTATGCAGATGAGACGCTTAGAAAAGAGTTTCTGTTAACACTCACTCCAAGTACGCCTGCGCAGTTATAACTGCCGAAGAAAGATACAATATGGAGGTGTCATGTGAAACCATTTACTTGTTATTTCCACCTCATTTCAGAGAAACTACGTTCACTGGCTCTTTTTTCTCTCTCTCTTCTTTCTTATTTCTTCAGAGGCCGTCGAGACAATCTATTGGTCTTATCTGCCGGATTCTATTTAGTCCTTATCGGAGGAGTCAGATTGGTTTACTTTGGTAAACAACTCGGTTCTTCTCTATACGAGATAACAACTTTAGTATTGGAAGCTTTGTTCCTTTAATTTTCAATGGCTTTTTGATATTTCTGTCTTTGACGTATCTGTAAGAGAACATGATGTTTTGTGTCATTGAATATTTCCTAGTATATTTTAACTGAATATTTATTTTATTTTTTATTTTATTGTATCTTTTTCGTTATCTATTTCACCGAATGTTTTATAGGATGTTAATTTATTTCGCTGAATGTTCTCACGGAGGTAATACCCATTCCCTCTTGAAAGCATTTGTTGTACCGGGTTAAGCATCATTGAGAATCAGTGCGTTGAACTGGAGACATATGTACAACCGATTTGAAACTACGAAATTCTAAAGAGAATATTATCAAAACATTGTTAATCACCTCAAAAGAGCTTTTGGGAAAATAAGACCTGTTTTGGCTCTCTCTCTCTCTCTCTCTCTCTCTCTCTCTCTCTCTCTCTCTCTCTCTCTCTCTCTCTCTCTCTCTCTCTCCGGAAATAGTACTTCGTATACCTGGCTAGTATTGGTATAATTCTGAATTGCCGTTGTAACAATAGCATTTTTCATTTAACGTTAAGAATTGAGCTCTGCTCAAAATTTTCCCATGAGCATGGGAACTTATATACAGTGACTCAAGCTTATACGATACTTATAAAACGGAAAGAAATTGCTGAAGTATGATAGCTCTTTTCAAGACAAATCAGAAGCTTGCGATGGTTCTGTCCATGTACCGAGACTAGCCAGCATGTTCGTCATTGGTAGTCAGTAATGGAATTCGTTTTAGGCCACAGTGAATAAAACACAAACCGAATACTGGAAGTTGTACTCTGGCATTTTCTATTGCTTTAGAAGGTGATAATTTTTTAACCCATTTATTACGCCGTAAAATGGAGTACTTTGTACATGTCAGGGAAGATTGTAGCATTTATATAATGTCGGTTTCTACCATATTTTCCTATTCTTATGGCATTTTCTCTGAAGTATTGTCTTTATTGACGAGCTAGAATTTACCTTTGTTTGTGTGCATTCAATAAGATGCTTTGAATGATTAACAGCTCCCCTTATTATGCAAAAGGAATTATCTTTTTAGTTTTCTGGAAAGAAAACTATTGTGCCGGCTTTGCCTGTCCGTCCGCACTTTTTTCTGTCCGCCCTCAGATCTTAAAAATTACTGAGGCTAGAGGGCTGCAAATCGGTATGTTGATCATCCACCCTCCAATCATCAAACATACCAAATTGCAACCTTCTAGCCTCAGTAGTTTTTATTTTATTTAAGGTTAAAGTTAGCCATAATCGTGCGTATGGCAACGATATAGACCATGCCACCACCGGCCCGTGGTTTAAAGTTTCATGGGCCTTGGCTCATACTGCATTATACCGAGACCACCGATAGATTGATATATTTTCGGTGGCTTTGATTGTACGCTATACAGAAAACTCAATTGTGTTGAAGAAACTAAGGCGCATTTTTTTTCACGTTTCCTTACAGTATTAGTCCTTTATTACGTGTGTGTACTGATGACTTCATGTCATGATGTCGTCTTTACTTGATATATACATTTCCTTCGTGGAATCTCGCTCTCACATCCTTTGCGCTTCTGAGTCAGCTCAGGGCCTCCTAGTACCGAGTCTCAGTAGCTAATTCTTTTCCTGCAGTAGCATTATGAAACCT
>NC_089744.1:77686016-77701016 GCF_040412425.1 Macrobrachium rosenbergii | reverse complement strand
TAGGTTGCTCCTTAAAAATTTGGTCATCATGGATAATAATGGAGATGATGATTCATGAATTAAGATCTCAAGTTTTCTTCTTTTAACGATTTGCGTAGCTCTCTCTCTCTCTCTCTCTCTCTCTCTCTCTCTCTCTCTCTCTCTCTCTCTCTCTCTCTCTCTCTCTCTCATAATTATCTTAAATTTTGAAGTGAACATCTGTCGCTCGTGAGTGGAAATAAGGCCGGGCCTTAGAAGGTTGTAACAAAACTTCGTATGGGATGAATGGGGAATGCCGTGTGTTATTACAGTCGCAATTAGGGCCCATTGAAACGACCTTTTAAAGTTCTGTTATAGTGTGCTTCATATGCTGATTAAGAAAGAGTACAGGTTAATGAACCAAAATAGCTGACAGTTTCTGGAAATAGTTTCTTTCCTTATCCATAAGTTGAACGCTGGGAGGGATGGAACAGTCGTAGGAATTCTGTAGGCTTAATACTTTGCTTTTAGCCCTTACCAACAAAATCTTGGGGAAGGTAATTTTCCGTCTTGTCTGTGCTTCAGTCCCTCTGTGCTGTTGACGCGCTTACCCTGTCATCCCAACCCAGCCCACACTGTTGAAGGGATTCCAGTCAAACTTGGCCCGAAGGTAATCCGTCACGGGTAAATGTGTTTGAAGGGAGATTACAAGTCTGTGCTTCTGTCTATCAATGTCTTGTCACATTTACATAGTCACAGCAATTCCTCATCTATAGTTGAAGGGATTTCAGTCTGCCTTGTTGCAAAGGTAGATACAGGCTGCATGTGTAAAAGGACTGACTGTCTCTCTGATTTCATTTACCAGAGTACTTGCAGAGAGATATTCCCCATAGGGGGTTAAGGCCGTCAGTGCACCTCATATGGTGCACTGTAGGCATTACTTAAGGTTTTTTGCAGCGTGCCTTCGGCCCCTAGCTGCAACCCCTTTCATTCCTTTTACTATACCTCCTTTCATATTCTCTTGTTCCACCCTCTCCTAATAATTGATTCATAGTGCAACTGCGAGGTTTTCCTCTTGTTACACCTTTCAGACTTTTACTGTCAATTTCTGTTTCAGCGCTGAATGACCTTTTAGGTCCCAGTCCTTGGCCTTTGGCCGAAATTCTATATTCAATTCAGTTCAGTTAAGTGCAGAGAGAAATTGGTTGGTGGTAAACAGGGGACGTTTGTAGCTTTACCAATTCTCTCGGAAACTTTTTTTTTCTTTTTTTTATTCTTTAGAAGGATTGAACTTTTGTTGTTGAGTACAGGAGAGAAAACTGAGTTTTTTCCAAGAAGCAATAAAAATTCATTTTCATCATTATCCGACTATATTTCATCACAAGATTTTTAATTTCTGACGGTTTATATAATTGCGAAACATCCATTGCTTTCAAATAATACTGTCTCTCTCATATTAAGAGACACATTACTGAATGTCATAATGTGTCAGTTTAAAAGAGAAGATTTTGGTTATTTCGGTGTTGTTCCCCAGTTGGGAATGACCTGACCGAACAAACACTTCGCGTGAAAATGACCGTGAATATTTAGATAGGAAAATGGACAGCCAGTCGCTGCGACGCGTCCATCTGTTGTTGTTATATATCCTTCCATTCCATTTCCTTATTTTTATTTCATGAAGAAATCTATGTAAGGCTCCCCTACCCCTCATATGCTACGACTGAGTGTGTGCGTGGGTGGCTATGTAGAATACTCAACGTGTAATTGGTAGGAAAAAACGGATGAAATCAACGTTTAACTCTCCAGAACTTAGGCAGAATTGCTCTTGATGGCTCTTTGACTCGTCTTGACTCGAGGGTCGTTGGATGCTGTCCACAGTTATTATTATTATTATTATTATTATTATTATTATTATTATTATTATTATTATTATTATTATTATTAATAGGGAAGTAGTGTTGAAAATTATTGATGTTCCCACGGCATTTAAATGTAAGACGAATAGAGAAGACTATATAAATTGAATACCGTGGAAACAGCTATTATTATTATTATTATTATTATTATTATTATTATTATTATTATTATTATTATTATTATTATTATTATTATTTTGAGATAAAAAGCCACGCCAATATAGTTAATTGATCTACTATGTAAAAGATATTACTGCTTTTATCTTTTACGTAGTAGAACAATTGACTATATAATTGTAGAATTTTATTACACATCAGTTTTTCACGAGATTTTGAATTTCTAAGCATTTATTATTATTATTATTATTATTATTATTATTATTATTATTATTATTATTATTATTATTATTATTATCTGTCAGTTTTGTATCCTGCTTCTACTTCGCTTATTAATACCAAGGTTTTTTTTATACTCGTATATATTTAATGAATCCTGTGTGTTAGAGAACCAGTTGAAGTCGCCGACTTACTGACAACCAACGAGTCTGTCGAAGAAAGCCGCGTCAGATTTACCATATATTTTTCCCATTCTCCATTTGTACTTGTTTCCTGTCTTGTGTGGTGCAGGCTGATCCGTGTCAGAAGTCGGAATGTCCTTGGATTGGTAACGTCGCCAGGAGCTAGCGACTACGTTGCGTGTTTCCCCTCCTCTTTTCTTGATTATAAGTCGTTAGATTTTCCAGAGACATACCGACGTACATTACTGAATCGTAACTTCCTTTTTGTAGTTACTTAATCGTAACTTATTACACCGCGAGTCTTCGTCAGAGTGAAGGAACGAAGTGGAAGTGGTTAATTGCTTTTTAGCGGGCGTTTCTCTTGCCTTTCTAGTTTTCTGAAAAGAAAACTATTGTGCCGGCTTTGTCTGCCCGTCCGCACTTTTTCTGTCCGCCCTCAGATCTTAAAAATTACTGAGGCTAGAGGGCTGCAAATTGTTATGTTGATCATCCACCCTTCAGTCGTCAAACATACCAAATTGCAGCCCTCTAGCCATAGTAGTTTTTATTTTATTTAAGGTTAAAGTTAGTCATAATCGTGCTTCTGGCAACGATATAGGATAAGCCAGCACCGGGCCGTGGTTAAAGTTTCATGGGCCTTGGCTCATACAGCATTATACCGAGACCACTGAAAGATAGATCTATTTTCGGTGGCCTTGATTATACGCTGCAGCGGCTGTACAGAAAACAAGATTGCGCCGAAGTTGCATTTTTAATTTTTTCATTAATGTTGATGCGCTCATTTAAGTGTCATTTAAATTCATTTTTGCACTGCCCTGCCAGAACTCAGTGAGAATGACGTAATTGATTATGATGATACTGTGTAGAGATCTAAACCTGAATGCATAACATATGTGAAGCTCTTAAGTCCTAGAAATTGGTGGTTGGTGGAAAGGTATTCCGAAATCATTTGATACTAAAATTCGGTAAGATATTGCTTTAAGAAAAATGAAAAATTTAGTGAAAGTGGTCAGTGATCATTTGTAATGAGAGGTTAAAAGCCTTTTATCAAATTTTGTGGGTACTTGCGAG
The DNA here is from genome assembly GCF_040412425.1 of Macrobrachium rosenbergii. Taxonomy (NCBI): domain Eukaryota; kingdom Metazoa; phylum Arthropoda; class Malacostraca; order Decapoda; family Palaemonidae; genus Macrobrachium; species Macrobrachium rosenbergii. The sequence continues at coordinate 77,697,553 of NC_089744.1, read as the reverse complement.
GTCCTAACAACGCCCAAGAAAATGTTGCAAAGGTAGTTGTTTGTTTTCAATAAATTATCTAACTCTATCTATCTATCTATCTATCTATCTATCTATCTATCTATCTATCTATCTATCTATCTATATATAATGTATATATTATACGAGGAATGGATACCAAAGGTTGAAAGTGAAATATTGTAGGCAAAGTACAGATATATAACAATAATTGCGTATGTACTTCGAAAAGAATGGCGTAGAAAAAATTCAGTATGGTAAATGACACAAAATGTTGGTCACCGTTCAGTTAAATGGCCAGAGTTCTTTAAATCATTTTAAGTAAGACTTAATGATAAAAGTTCCTTCCTCAAGGAACAAAGGCTTAATAAAATCGCAAAGTGTTATCATGGATGTCGAGAACAAGGCCGGGTAGATACGACGGCGCCCTTGTAGCACGTTATAATGACAGCGTAGGAGACTGCAGGAATTTGCTCGATCATAATGTCCAGCGAGTGATGACTGTGGGGATTTTCCCGCCGTTCAGTAGTACTCGGTTTAAGATCTGTGGAAAAGTGAACGTCTAGAGTGGTAAAAGATCATGCGTTCTATGCGTTTAATTGCATTAAAAACTCCTCTTATTATTATTGACAGAAAACTGCATTGTTCTCTGAACTGGGTCATATGATCGCACGGCCCTGCCCTCTAGTGATTTATGCCTTATCAGCTCCCCGTATATAATTGAGCTGCATTTGAGTCGTTTTCATGACACCTCGCCCGGACGGTCTGCGGTTCGTGGGTCTTGTTAGCGTCCCTTTGTGTTCATTTGGTTTGTTTGATCGACAGCCTTCGTGGAGGGGAGAGATATGATTCGTTGAGGATATCGGGGATTTTCGTAGCCTTTGAATTATTAACGCTTATGAGTATCCTATTGTGGAATGCTGTCATGTTTGTTGGGACCTTATGAAGAATAGTCACTTGTATTTTGTGACTTTCTCTTTCATTTATCACATTTTTTTTTTTACTGCGATAATGACTCAAGGAAGCTGTCAGTTTTCAGTGAGGCGAAGGAATATTAGTCTTCATATTTACTTCAGTGTTATTCCGTTATTTATGGACGTTTCGTAATAGGACGTTGATTTTATTTTTGGTATACATGCTTGTTCGACGCTCTCACAATGAACCATCAAGTGGAGTTCTTCATTGTTGAATTAGACTTTCTCTCCCTTTTCTTTCTCAGTCTTCTTAGATTTTCCAGGTCCGCGGCTGCATACAAACATTAATTTTTATCATATCTACGTCCGCACAACATGTGCTGTAATGTCCTAATTTGGTCTTGAGTGAAATTTAAAATATCTATCAAATTGTTCTGATATTGTCTTCGATTTTTTTTATTGTACATTATTATAAGTATGCAGTGTTCATATGTTCACAAAAGTAAATTTCACAGACTGGCTTCTTGACAAAATCCCAAAATAATAATTGCATGCTTCATTTACCGTATATGCATGGGCCCCTTAAGTGGAAGCACTGGTCTGAGATGTTTATATTAAGTTTAGATAAAACTTAATACTAAAATTTTCGTGTAAAATAACCACGCCTAAACCTAGCGTGGTCCTGAGTTATAGGAAACTCCCACCTATAGTGTCCCTTGGAGTATGTACTCTATGTGGTACCCCCTTTTTTTTTATTTTTGTAGTATACTTCTATTTATGCTGTCGTACTTCTTCAGCAGTTTCGTGATCGTCAATTAATGGACAATTCCTTCATCACAGCCGGTTGAGACTCCAGAAATGGGAGTCGGTTGTCTGGTTGACATATTTTTTATTATATATTTTTAGAAATAATGATAATGAAATTGTCGTCGTTTTGGGATTAGCCTGGCCTTATGTCAGCACGGGTTCTTGCTCCTGGAGGAGCCCATCATCTCTTGATAGAGAGGATGGTTAGGAAGGAATAAAAGATCAAATAAATTATTTTTATGCATTCTCTGGCATGTGGGTGTGTTTGGTAATATTGTAATATATCGAACTTAATATTTCCGGTTAATGGTTGTCATTCCTTTGTTGTGTATAACATTTACTTCATGTGCTATCACGTGTTCTAACTGTAAACTTGTCATAGATTTAGGCTGGTTTCGGAAATTTGGTACATTCCTTATTGCGACAACATCATTATTGTAAATAATAGTGATAATGACTTCCGTCAATTTTCTAATGAAGCAGAAACTTTACATATGGACGTTCCATGAAAAACAGTTAAAAAAAATCCTTTAGACCCCAAAAGATGATAAATACGTCCCGAAACTTTAGGATTTTAACGAACAATTTGGTTTTGTATAGCATTTAAAATATGCAGATCCTTCAGATAAAACATTCTCTTCATTCAGTAATAATATCTGTAGTATTCGAGGAGTACTGTTTTAAACAGGGCAAAAAAAGGGGGCAGAGGACTAATGAGGCTGGTCAGGTGAGGGACCGACGCTCGTATCATCCTACAGCTTGAGCATTCATGTATACAGCACATTACGGGGCCACGGTGCCTAACACTGCTCATATCCCGCATGATTTATCGGGAAGAAGAACGTGCAGTTTCATAAAAACAACTTCACGCCGAGTCGGAAGGCAGTCGTGGATGTGTTGGGGCTACGCTGCATTATGATTTCAGTCATGTTAGATTACGTATCCCCGCGTGAGATAGATGAAGGAACTTTAACTGAGAACTTATGGTGAAGCATCGCCTCGGATGTTCGTGGCACGGATACAGTGCACCGGAAGTGAGGAGTCATTTAATGAATCGCTGGGTCTTAAGGAGAGAGAGAGAGAGAGGGCCCAGGTGCCGTCGGGAAAGATAAGATTAATTGGTTGTTTTGTGACTCGTGCCGAGAGAATTTGACGCACAGATTGGTATTCATTGACTGCCGCAACTCTGCCATTAGGTTGAAGGCATGTTCATACTTCCTCTTCCTCCTTTGCTGTTGTAACTCAATTCTCCCTTTTTCTCCCGTGTCTTTATCTCTGCGTTTGATAAGATACAAACATTATGACTCAGTAAGATTAGTTATTGATAAAGATCTATAGACAAGCATAATCAGTTCAAGACGTTCATTTCCACCTGTCACCTTCATTGGAATGGTTACATCATCCGGACGTCAGCCCCTTGCCGGGTGCTTCAGTTCTGTTTAGCATCTTTGTGTGGAGAAGTCCCGATTGTTGCTCTTGAGAGCACACGACCTTGTCTCTCGTTGCTCTCGGTGTGTCGTGCCATCATTTTAACACAGTGAAAGTTGTCTTCATTCGAATATAAATCGGACCGTTTTATCCAACTGGAATCTAGTGATCGTCGTCTGATGCTATTGATCACTTAAGACTGTGATTATTTTGTGATAATGCGTGAAGTTGTGTTTAACTCGTTTTTTTTTTTGTCAGCTGTGTAGCATAGCAACAGCTATAATCTCGATTGCTTAAAACAATAGCTATGTTACTCTTCAAGAACTTCGCAACAAAATCGTATTGAAACCTAGCGATGAATACTGATGTGACAACTGTCAGTGATGACAGTACCTCACAGAGCGATGACGAGACAAGGTTACACACTGAGAACCGAAGTACGACCGGATATGGCAGAAGACGCAGCAGCAAGCAGAGACCATTTTCGGCCATCTTCGGTTGTTTTGTTTCTCGCGAATCTTCACAACATTTAGGCTCTCTATATCGGACTAAATCAGTTGAATGTATTAATGACATCGGTCGAGACGATAGAGAGTGGGATGACAGCTCCTTAGAGCGGAGTTCTCCGAGGGAGAAATTTGCAGATGACAGGAAATTCAGCTTATCCAAGTCTTTCCGTTGTTTTCTCAGAAGGGCAGCGCATCCTATGTCGAGTGCATATGATAGTGAGAGTGCAAATGTCAGAGATGATGATGGTAGTGTTGTCGATGGATTGCCCAGTACCAGTACTGACGAAAATGAAAGCTGTAGCGCTGTTGACATGAATCTCACCACGAGTGTTGAACCTCAGCTAAGTTTGGCTGCCAACTTCTCGCCAGAAATGACCCCTTCAGTTTCCTCACCAGACATTGCCACCTTTCCACATTCAGACACAAATTTCGTGTCTACCTTAGAACAGGTCTCATCAAAATTGTCATCTTTGGCGTCAAGCAGTCTGGAAACAGATTCAGGTGATGCACACTTTGAAGAGGGTAGATCACCTAGTCAGTTTGTTGACACAGCTGACTTTCCAACCATTCAGGATTGTAGAGCTGTGTCCAAGACTCCTGCTGTAGAGGAAGATATTTTCCAACCACGGCCGCCTAGAATGAGGCAAGGCATGAAGTCTAGGGTATCGGATGTAAGACCTAGATCAATGGGGTTCATAGACAGAAAAATTACAAAGAGGTGGTCTCATGGAATCCTAAATTCTTTCATGGTGGGAAATGTGAGAACTGAGAAAGATAAGAAAGTCGTTGCAAGAAGGTCTTGTTTTTTTGTCCCCGGCCATCCTTATTCAAGTGAATTTCGTCGGGAAGGAATTCGGGAAAGAAATTCACTGGTTGTGGAAGATTTGCTCCTTCTAGGGAATTCATCTAGCCAGGAGGATGAAAATACAAATAGCAGAGGTAATCATATCCATGTAGGTTTTCTTAATCACTTATTTACATAATGAGAGAGGGAAACCAGCATAGAGGGTGAGAAATAAAGTTGATGTTGGTTGTTATTCATAATTATGTAATGATTTGAAATATGAATGGGAGAGGGGGGTGGGGAAATTGTTTAACAAGAATGGTAAGGCTGTAAAGAAACTTCTGAATCTTTGACAGAAATGTGCATTCTGAACTTAAATTTAGAACAGCGTTTACAAAGGAAGTGTGAAAGGGGCGTAGAAATGTAACACTGTGAAACCACAGTTTCCTTTTGGATTTCAGTGAAAAGTTTTTAGTTAAAAAAAAAAAAAATTGCTTATCAGAAATTTTATAGTGCTTACATGAGTGACAAAGAATATAAAAACACTTTTATTTTTTTATCAGGATAGTGATTTTCCATTTATGTATGCTCTATTTAACTTTTTAAATCTTTCCATATATGAAATTTGGTCCTGATTACAAATCATATTGTTCTGTGGAATTTTAATGAATTATGAGTTGGCCACTGGAGTTGGTTTCATTCATGACTGATTATGAATTTAGAATGCTGTTAATGACGATGACAAAGATTAGAGAGGTGTTGGATGTTTCTATGGGTGTTAGAAGTTGTCCTTATGAGTTAGTTTATGGTGCATGGTACTTAACTGCCCTTGGAAGTAATAGAAATTAGTTAAAAAGAACCTAATTTCCCGAGGAATGTACTTTGGCCAACATCACTGTCATTAACATTTTTCGATGAAGGAAACGTTTATCAAATAATTATGTTTACTAACATGTTTAATTGTAAATTTGGATAAATTTTGAAGTGCACTATAGCGGTGTTTTATAACAGTGATTGGCTGTATGTAGCGACTCCTTTAATATTACAGTATATACTGTACAGGGGTACTCCCCTCTATGTGATATTTGGTCTTCAGTGAATACTTTGCTTATGCTCATTTCTGTCTTTCAGGGAGCATCTACAGAAGGGGAGCTCGTAGATGGAGAAAGCTCTACAAGGTCAATGGCCACATATTCCAAGCAAAGAGATTTAACAGGGTGAGTATATATGTTTTGGCATACCATATATAGTTTAATTGAGGTGGTGCAAAAATTAAGCATTTTCCTTGAAGGTGAAGGAAATAGAAGAGCTTGTGAATGAAAGAACAAGAAGTACTTACCTGCTTAAAATAAACCGTCTGTGTTTGATTGCTTCAGAAGTTTCCTCTTATTTTCACTTCACAATCAAATGGAGTTCTGATTTCATTTCTTGTCAGTAGGAGGAATGTACAGTTCTTATCAATCTCGGCAGTGATCTTGAATGCTTTGGTAATGTGCACCCTGTTTTGAAGCTCCAAGCATATTTTCTTTCAGAATATGTAGGTTTTCATTCTTGAGCAGCATTATTGCTGACATTTTAAGTTTCCAAGATGACTTTAAAGAAAATTTTATCATAAGTACTGCTATTGAAATCAGTGAATTATATAAGTTCACCTTGCCAACTTACAATGATAGTAGAGATAAAGAGTAAATTAGTTTGGAGGTGGTTGTACTTTTTTTTTTATGGTGCATTTTAAACAAAATTTTGTCAATAAAAGAAGAAATGTTTGTGACAAGAGAAAATATATGGTTCTTGTAATTTGACGAGTAATGTGAGTAGAGTAAGTAGTGAAATGTGAGTAGAGTAAGTAGTGATTTTGTGGTAAAAAAATTGCAGTGATATCTAGTATTCGATGAACAATTGAGATACGGTATTAAATGTATTTGAAGTACTTTCAAATGAGATTTATTTGGGTATAGAGTTAATTTACATTAAGATGAATTGTAGAATCATTTTCCTTTCAGTTTTTAAAATGGTTTTTAAGGTTAATAACTGAAAATATTCAAATTATGATAGAGTCAGTACTCAAATGGAGGCATGTTATAATGTTGATTAAAGCTTGTTACCATCTTTAGCCAACTGCATAGTGCAAGAGTCTCTCATGTACTTATCCCATTCAGCATGATCTTGAGGAAGATGGAGCATTGCCTGCTATAAATTCAGTGTTTTCAACTTTTTGGATGTTAAAGGCACTTGTAATGCTCATTTAATTCATTCTTTTTCAGAGAGCATCATGTGAGTTTTGTAAAGACAGAATATGGGGCCTGGGCCGCCAAGGCTTTAAATGCACCCAATGTAAACTTCTTGTCCATAAAAAGTGCCATAAACTGCAAAAGGTGGCATGTAATGCCGACTTGGATACCTCTACTGACACCCTTGCATCACATGATTCATCCACCTTGACTCGCATTGGCACCAATGGAAAGATGCCAATGCCTGAGTTCATGAAAGAGGTCCCAGGTAAGCTCTTAGACCTTGGAGCCATTATTGTTTCACGTATTATTTGTTTTTTGTTATATGTTTATAGGAACACTATATGGGAACTATAGAAGGCCTCTCATTTATCTCTTTTTCATGTATATGGGCAAGTACAATCAAGAAATGAGGATAAATAGAAAGACAGTTTGTTATTGTTTGATCCTTTTGTAAATTATGGTAGGGTTATGTTTGGAATTTGAATTAGTATTAGGTGTATACATAAGTGCTGTGATGTTCACATATGAAACTGACATTTGCGAATATTGTATGAAAAATTATTGTTTATCAGCATGTTAAAGATTATTGAAGTTTTGCATTAGAGGCTGCATTACTAATGACACCCATATTAGAATAGGGCATTAAATTGTCATGAATTAGTTTCTCTGAACAGTTCTGACATAAAACTGAAGAATGAGTTCTCTTGTATAGACACACAGAGTTATTTCAAGCTTATGAAAGTATTGAAAAAATATAATTATTTAGCCCTTACTCATAACTACAGTTATATTGCTGTGTTGTCCGGAGATGTTAAATGACTTAAGATGCATGAAGTTCTCGAAAACTATCATAATGCAAAGGTCAGTTGGGGAATCTTTGGTATATAGATTGACTTGGCAATTGTAGATAGTGACTTGGAAATGGCAGTTAGTGAATTTTAGTTAATGTGGATGCATTATGAAGACTTAGAAGATTTTTAATACAGGGTTTTCTAATTTAGTTTCTTATAGAGAAACACATATATTACTTGGTATGAGAATAGCATTGTAATTTGCAAATCTATATCTGAGAATCTGAATGTAGAATTTTATTTTGTGGCGGTAAAGTAATGTTTTCTGTTACAGACCCAGGGATAACAGAAGAGGCTCCTGTGGAGATGCCATCCAAAAAAGGTGAGCACAACATATTTTGTGGTTGTGAGTTAGAGAAAGCTTACATGTGGAAACTTCCCCTGAACCTTTACACTCCCCAGCATACATTAATTTGCTTGTAAGATAAGTGGATACTTCACTGTGAAGGAATTTGCTTGTAAAATAAGTGGATACTTCACTGTGAAGGAATTTGCTTGTAAAATAAGTGGATACTTCACTGTGAAGGATTTTAAGCTGGTGTGGTTGCTTGCATAGAAAGTATGTAAGGTATGATTGCATTCAGTTTCTTTTTTTCATACATAAGCTCAATTTTTGATTGATGACTAAAGGGTAGTAATTTGGTTGTTCATGATTTGGACACACATGAAACAAGCTTAAAAGACTAGAGTTGCATATGGATGGAAGTAGTAGAAAAGTATTCTTTAATAATCCAAATGAAGTCAGTTACGTGAGCATGTTATTTCAAGTTGGAATTCAGCCTTTGGCAGATTTGGGAAAACCACTAACAGAAAATTTATTCCTTCACTGTACTTAGACCTCAGGTACCTGGCAGTGTCCTGTCATGGCATTGCAGTAGAGTAATGGTGTTGAAGCCCTGTGAAACAGTAACAGATATTACAGTAATTCAAGAGAGACAGGCACCAAAGACAGTACAGAAAACACTTATTTATTAGCATTGAAGACAAAAAAAGAAACCACTTCAAGCTGTCTTTGCTGAAAAAAAAAGTCCTATGATATGATCCTGCCAACATGGAAACGGACTACATACCAACAGTGGTAAAGGTAGTCTTTAGGAAGGGTGGTGGCAACTGGCTCCGCATGAAAGATGTCTGGTGAAATTTGTTGTTAAGCTCTAATTCATTGCTCGGGTTACCTAACAGTAAATGAGGATAAGTGTACAATAAATTAGATAGGGGAGTTTTAGATACCCTTTGAACCTGAAAGATATTTATTGTTTTTCACTTCTTAATGAAAAAGTATTTTCTATTTGGACAGGGTTGAGCAGTGAACCAATGTCTCCAACAGGCCAAGCAGGACAGTATTGTTTGGATGACTTTGAACTGATACGTGTCATTGGTAGAGGTTCTTATGCAAAGTGCTGATGGTTGAACTTAAAAAAACTAATCGAATTTATGCCATGAAAGTTATCAAAAAGACACTTGTCACAGATGATGAGGTAAATTAATTACTGTATTGTAAGCTTTTTGAGTTTTTCAGTATAAATTGAGTCTTGGTATTAAAACTGTAGTACAGTAGTATTTATTTAGCAAGTATCTTAAATTGTATGGTAAACTGAGTATTGTGAAATCTTTGGTTTGGTCTTTGTTCAGTTTTATTATATGTAGTCATGAAATTAAATTTTGTTAAACTGTAGTTTTGTCTTAGAATTACATTTTAATAGAATAGCTGAATTTTTTTTTTAGGTGCAGTGAAATAATTTTCATTACTCTTTCAGGATATTGACTGGGTCCAAACTGAAAAGCATGTTTTTGAGACTGCATCCAATCATCCCTTCTTGGTTGGCCTTCATTCGTGCTTCCAGACTCCGTCCCGTCTGTTCTTTGTGATAGAGTTTGTACGAGGAGGAGATCTGATGTTCCACATGCAGAGGCAGCGACGCCTACCAGAGGAGCATGCAAGATTTTATGCGGCTGAAATTTGCTTAGCCCTTAATTTCCTCCATGAAAAAGGTGTGTCTTCAAATTGATTTGCCTTCATTACCAAGTTTATTGATGGGATGGACAGCAAAACATCTTTAGATAAAAGCTAATATGGGTAAAATTCACTTTCTTGTAAACATTGGTAATGTATTTATATCACTGTGATGTGTTTGAGAAAACAAGACCTATTTTATACGTAAATCAGATTTAAGAACTTATGGAATCTTTTCCTTTTCTAAAAAAGAATGGTGAAAGAAATTTGACTCTTGCTTTCTCATATCCTCTTGATAGTGAACATTTGTTCCTGTGGATAATCAAATTAGGTTCTTTTAGATACACTTACTATTGTATCTTTCAGTCATAATAGAACAAATTTCATGATTGGTTGCTGGCAAGCTACAATAAGTCAATATTCTAGCGACAGCAAGGCCGTCGAAGTTTCTTAAATCATGGCAGGGCACCAATTTTGAACATGACGGTAATCATAGCTTCACTTGTTCTGCCAACAAAGCTACAATCATGGGTTTTTCTGGAGTTGACAGTTATCACTATGCTGTTTTTCCTGCAGTATGCCTTTTGTAGCACACTGTGGATGGTACTACATGTTCTTTTAGCAACCATTCAGTTTATAACTGTACTAAAAGTTAAGCATACCTTAGTTTAACCAGACCACTGAGCTGATTAACAGCTCTCCTAGGGCTGGCCCAAAGGATTAGATTTATTTTACGTGGCTAAGAACCAATTGGTTACCTAGCAGTGGGACCTACAACTTATTGTGGAATCTGAACCACATTATACCGAGAAATTAATTTCTATCACCAGAAATAAATTCCTCTAGTTCTTCATTGGCCAGCCAGAGACTTAAATACAGGCCTAACAGAGTGCTAGCCGAGAACTCTACCAACTCGTACAGCGAGGAACTGTACTGCTTTCTGCCTTTAAATTATATCCATTCCCTGTGGTCTTGTCTTACCTAGTGTCCATCTTCTTCAACTCTTCAGTTTTCATCTTTTGTATTTCTATGAAATAGTACTATTTCTAAAGAATTATTTCTTTTGGACAATAATGACTAAATATTTCTTAAGAATTTTTTAAAATTTGCTTGTCTATTAATGTAGGTATGGTATGCTTAATATTTTTACATGATTTTAACTCCTGCCATTTTTCCAGGTATTATATATCGAGATCTTAAGTTAGACAATGTGTTACTTGATCATGAAGGACATATCAAACTTACTGATTATGGCATGTGTAAGGAGGGTATCCGGCCTGGTGATACAACGTCTACCTTCTGTGGTACACCTAATTATATTGCCCCAGAGATCTTACAAGGGGTTGAATACAGTTTTAGGTAGGTTTGAACATTAAATTTTTTGCCAAGTTTCCCTTCTCATCTGTAATTTTATTGTCATATCCGTACATTTCACTTTTATCACCCTCCAAGTGCTTCTTTAGCAAACTTCTAATGTTTTACAATGTCATAGTCAAGGCTAATATCCAAAGTAAAGTTTTGACCACTTTCTGCTTCCAGTATCTTTTGCTAATAGCTTTTTTTTATATTTCATGTTTTTACTCATTTTATGCTAGCATATTTTAGTTACAAGTTTGGGGCTTGCCAGCTGCCGAATTTCAAGGAGTTATCGAATTTTAGTTATTAAAAGTTTTCAACTGTTTTATGTCTAAATGAAGATATCCTGAAGTGATAATGCCAAAAAAAATGTTTAGACTTTTTTACTGACAATTTTGTTCATCGCTTGTATGGCACTTTGAACCACAAATTGTAAAAGACTTGTAAAAATGTCTGGATAAATAAATCTGGATAGGATCAAGTAAAAATGTCTGGATAAATAAATCTGGATAGGATCAAGTAAGTTGTACTGTTTTTGACTGTTTTATGTGTAAATAAACATATCTAGAAACGTTACTGGTAAAAAAAAATTTTTTTAGATTGGTTCATGAACAATTTTGTTTATCGCCTGTATGGCACTGTAAAAAACGTAACAAAGTTTATGAGTGATCCTGGATAGGATCAAGTAAGTTATACATTGTTT